>NW_015151147.1:275213-279262 GCF_000732505.1 Cyprinodon variegatus | reverse complement strand
AAATAACAAAAAAAATTTTATTCATCTAGTTTGTGTTTGAGAAGGAGAGGGGGTGGTCATGTCATAGTTAGTGTACAGTACAGTAGTGGGCCCTGATCCAGCAATAAAACAGTGGTATCGATATCGGCGAGTACCAACAAATAGGGCAGTGATACCATTTTGAGAGCCAAAAGTTTATTCAACTATTGTAACCCATTCCAGGTAGGCAATAAAAAGTTCTCCTGGATTCACTTTGTATTAATCTTTTTCCTGCTTCACAAAGGTAGGCAGCAGCTCGACAAAGCCATGATGGCAATTATTTTATCAATCAACCATCAACAGATGGTATTAGTATGGCATCGGCCGATACTGTACAGCCAGGTATCGGGTATCGGTATCGGGGCCAAAAAATGACATTGGCGAACACTAGTAAAAGTGGCAGTGATGCAGCTGAAGCAGAGAAGCAATGTCAGTTCTGCAGTTGCTGTTTCAGATTTAACCAAAGGGTAGGAAAATATATAATAGATTTATTAGCAGGTATTGGTTGTCAGCCATAGTATTAAGTAGTATTAATATTAATATCGGAACCGTACTGCCGACCAATCCTGGACGAAAAAGTGTGGAAAGTTGATGTTCACAGATGCTCTTCCAGTCTGAAAAACTCACCCTTCTAAGAGTGTTTGAAGTTAGATTTAATTTGAAGCAATGACTCAGGGGGCCTGAACCCAATTTAAAATCTATAAGAAAAAGAAAACTGTTTCATTAAAAAACCCAATAAAAACAAAGAATGTTGTGGCTGTAATGAGACGCAAATATGGAACAGCTTCTGAGTTATGAATACTATGAATCCAAGGCACTAAATATCAGGTTTAAAGTAGCTTTTTTTTCTTCTTCTGCCTCATTTTCTACTCCTATTTCCCATGGAAAAAACTCTCTTACATTAAGAATCCTGGAAAACATCCAAAGAAATTAGC
Organism: Cyprinodon variegatus; assembly: GCF_000732505.1. Classification (NCBI taxonomy): domain Eukaryota; kingdom Metazoa; phylum Chordata; class Actinopteri; order Cyprinodontiformes; family Cyprinodontidae; genus Cyprinodon; species Cyprinodon variegatus. The sequence continues at coordinate 278,309 of NW_015151147.1, read as the reverse complement.
AAACTATTTCAAACAACAAACCTCTACAGAGAAATGCACATGAAACCAGGAATCAAAAAGTTTCACGCCTCTTTAATGAGGCGGGGTTTTATCTCTCCAACTGGAGACATATTATCCGGACACAGATATCACTCCAACATGTAAATAAACAGGGATGGATGCTTCTCATTTTTTTGTAGCTCTCCCACCAGCATGCTGGATGCGCTGAGATACGCCACAAACACATCTGCTCCATGGCGACCGCTTTATGACCTGAAAAATGCTCTAACTCCTTTTTAAAGAAGAAATCATGATAAACCAACACACACACACACACCATCAGCAGATTAAGTGTGATTAAATGTGTGCATCAATTTTAAAGGAGCATTGGCCTGGTGAAACAGTTCCTCCCACATTCCACAGCTTCAGAGCGCTGTCACATTTCAAACTTTTTACCTACAGGTTAATCACTCTTGGACGTCTTAACGTAAACCATAAATAATGTGGAGGTGGCTGCCACATCAGCCGGTGGATCGGGGGGGGGGGCTCTGACCGTGCACATTCCTCTCCCTGTTAAGCCTTCTTTGGCACCGTACCTGAACTTGATTATGGCAATGAAATCTCAGCCGTCTCGAAAAGCATTTCTGTTGATTTTATGGAAAATATCACGGACAGGCTGCCGGCGTCCAGTCGCTGTAAACAATGCCATGTGGAGCGGAGCTACTCTGCACCAGCTGCTCAGCCCCTGAGCTGTGGAGTTCACAGGACAGGGAAGAAGACAAGGAACCAGTAGATAAAAAGCCCGACCTGTGGATCTGTGGCACCTAGTTCTGTTGCACAGTGGCAGACCAAAAACCCTTAGAAACAGTTTATAGAACTATCCTGTGTAGAAATTTGTTTCGGTCAGTGGTTTTGACAATTCTTTCTGAATTAGTCGAATTGACCATGGTTTCTGTCAATAACAATAACTGAACGATTGTTGTTTTCTACTTCAAAAAACACTTTTGATCTTAAAATGAAAAATTTTTCAATTTTTTTATGTTAAACGTAAATGTATTAAATGGATGTATAAACACCTAATTTTATTTCAGTGCTAAATTTTGTTTAAAGTAACGGATTCTAATTAAAAAAGTCTCTGGACCTTTACTGGTTGATGCTTTTCTTTATTCGGACCCCTCTGATTTTTAATTGGTTACCCCTGCTATAGTCAATGTTTTTGTTTTGCTAATAGTTTTCTGAAAGTTTAAATAATGGTTAAAAAGCAGCTTTTTAAATTTGAATCTTAACTAAGATTGCAGACAGAGTAGCTTTTTCATATAGGTACTACGGCATTCCACACAGGGCAGCACAGCTGGTGGAGCGACAGCTGATCGGCGATCAGTGTCGCGGTTATCCGTTGTTGTTATCACTCCTCGGTTTTTTTAAAATGGCGTGCCCCAGCACCAACTCGAGAAGGACGACCACACAGACAGCCGGAAAGGCATACCAAGGACCAAGCCCACCTGCTTTTTGTTTTCGCCCTTCTGTTTGAGGTCTGCGCGGGTTTGCGATGATCCGACGTGTAGTCAGGATTTTTTTGAGGAACGCGACAACGGTTAAATAACCTCTGCGCGGGGGGCGTGGTCACGCACAGAGACAGATTTGACGGTTGCAGAGGCTGTGCGTCACGAGTATTGTATCCGGATACAACATTTCAGTATCGATACTTTTTTGAGTATCGATACTTTTGACAACCCTACGTACAAGTAGTTGTACTTCCGAACCTCCACTTGTACGTAGGGTTGTCAAAAGTATCGATACTCAAAAAAGTATCGATACTGAAATGTTGTATCCGGATACAATACTCGTTTTTAAAAGTATTGATACAGTGCCACCACCAGTGGCATCTAAGCAAGGAAGGAACACTTAATTTTAATTTTATAGGTTTTTTTTAATCAAGCTTGCTTGATATTCTGCACAGCATACAACCTTTATTATTTATTTATTGTATTTTATTTATTAATGAAAATATTTCTGTAGAATTTTGGAGTCTTTGTTTTTATCCTTGTGGTATCGAAAATGGTATCGAGTATCAAATTTTTTCCTTAGTATCGGTATCGAGTTGAAAAGTTTAGTATCGTGACAACCCTACTTGTACGATGCCTCAGACATGTTGTTTTGGAAAATAAAAACTCCCACCGGCGCCGCCGAAGAAGTTCTCGTCACCATCCGCCGAAGTTCTCGTAAGTTCTTGAATAGGCTCCCCCTGCTGTGCTTCCCTAGAAATTCCAGAACGACGTTGCAGAAGCATAGCAGCGAAACTGGTTTGCGACCATGCTAGCAGCATTTGATGTGGGCAGATGCAGAAGTATAATCCGCCCTTAATGGTACCGCTGGAATCTGATTTACAGCTTAAATTCTGCTATATTATAGGAAAGGAGACTGTTTTCCAGGGTAAATCTGGACTGATTTAAAAGAAAAACAAAAAAACAATCCACTGGACTTTGTTTCCAAGTTTGAAGACATTTCGCTTCCCATCCAAGAAGTCTCAAACTCAACGCTATTTCTGACACTTTAAATTGAAAAAGGTTCCTGGATGGGAATCCAAACGTCTTCAAACTTAGAAACAAAGTCCAGTGGATTGTTTTTTAACTTTTTTTTTAAATGACTGTGACCGGGATGACTGAGAATCTTCACCAGCATCTGGACTGATTGTACAAAAAGCTGTAAGTAAGCTGTTTTTCCACTAAACAGGAGTTTTTTACAACATCATTAGAAACAGATGAAGCTAGTGTTTGTATATATCTGTCTATACCAATATATATCTGAAGCTAGCATCTAAAAATTAACTTTTTTATTTTATTTATTTATTTTTTTTATTAATGTAATACAACACTATAGTCCATAGGTCACGTATTAGCAGACCAGATCCGGATCCGGATCCACCTGCTGGCTAATCAGGACCCAACCTGATTTAAAACATTTATAAATTAGCGCATGTTGTTCGACGACTGTCTAAATTTACTTGCGCTGCTTCTCCTGTTAATACGGTAAAGCCATCTGGAGCGTCCGGCTCCAGGCTGCACGTGATCCTAATTATCCAATGAGCTGTCAGTCTGGGTTGCTGCTGCTGCTACT
>NW_015151147.1:272541-274526 GCF_000732505.1 Cyprinodon variegatus | reverse complement strand
TAATTTTATTTCAGTGCTAAATTTTGTTTAAAGTAACGGATTCTAATTAAAAATGTCTCTGGTTGAAGCTTTTCTTTATTCTGACCCCTCTGATTATTAATTGGTTACCCCTGCTTTATTCAATGTTTTTTTTCTGCTAATAATTTTCTGAAAGTTTAAATAATGGTTAAAAAAAGCAGCTTTTTGCAGAGTTTGCTTTGTTGGGGAAGTGGCTGTTTGTGGCTCTGTTATATGAAGGGGTGCGAAGAAGGAGGGGCGCCGCTGCAGCTTTATCTGCCTCTGCTGACGGCAATGCAACATAAAGGGTGGCCATTGTTTGGCTTCTAAACATGCATCAAAGCAAACAGTTATGTATTTATAAAACTATAGTGCATTTCTGAAACATTCTTAAGGCTTTATTGAAACTAATGTAAGATTCTACATGACAGCGTCTTTTTTTTAAATTTTGTTAGCTTTGTATAATCTAATTGATTAATTATTTTGTTTCCTTTTTCACCTGCAACCTGTTAGTAAACCTGCAACTTGATTTATATTGTCTCAAATGTAAGGATCTTTACATTTCATATGCAAAGTAGTGTTTCTGATGATGACTAATTGCCCTTGGATGATATCTTCAATATAACACCATATGACACTCAGAGTAATACTATTCTGTATTTTTTTTACATATTTATGATAGTGAATTACAGCTAATTCTGTTTTTCAGAAATAGGGATTTCAATCAAAATCTTCAACTATGATCATGGCTTATAGTTTATGGGAAAGCACTATCGACTTTAAAGCAAACCAGCAGACATCATAAACCACAAACAATCATCGCTTAGGAAGCTGGTTGTTCATAAAGCTGTATCCAAGTCTAAAAAAAAGTTTAGTGGAAGGAAAAAGTGTAGCTCAATTGCTTCAGCCTAATTCTAAAGCAAAAGCATCTTTAGACCTTTAAAGAGCCATTAATTCCTGGACGAGGCCGCCTTTTACAGTTGCCTTTTGTATCTCTGCTTGTGTCTCCTTTAACCCCACACTGGAAAAACGATCTAGAAATAATTAGAAATTTCTTAAATTAAGGGTATTTTCCCTTAATTTGAGCAGGTAAATGAGATGATTTGCCAATGGAATGACTATTTTTACTCTTGAAATAAGATATTGAGATAATATGCACTTGAAATAAGACAATGCAATTGCGTTTTCTTATTTCAAACGTACTTTGTCTTGTTCCATTGGCAAAATGCCCCTTTAACCTTCTCAATTCAAGAACAAATGCACTTATTTTAAGAAAAAATTACTTATCTAGATTTTTATTTTATCCAGTGCAGTCGGCCTCAGCAGATGGCTGCTGACACTGAGCCTGGTTCTGCTGGAGGTTTCTTCCTGTTAAAATAGTTTTTCCTCTCCACTGTCGCTACAAGCATTATTAGTGTGAGGGATTGCCTTTGAGTCAACGAGTCGATGCAATCAACTTTTTTAGATAAAACTGTGAATCAAGTTGACTGCAGGATCTGGTGAACTGTAAAGTGCCTTAAGATGACATGTGTTGTGATTTGGCGCTATATTAATAAACTGCATTAAGTTGAATTAAATGTAGATGGAGAACATGCTGCAAGAGCAAAACCCACCAGACAAACATCAGAAGTTTCCTGCCTGTGCAGAGGGAAGAGAGAACTAGATTTTTGCTTAGTGAACATTAAGTTCCCCTCTGCTGATTAGCTTTACTAAGATGCTGCAATGCAAAAATGATCTAGAAATAAGTAAATATTTCCTCAATTTATCCTTGTTTACCCCTAATTTGAGTGGGTAAATAACATTATTTGCCAATGGAATGAGTATTTTTACTCTTAAAATAAGATAATTAGATAATATGCACTTGAAATAAGACAATGTAATTGTTTTTTCTTGTTTTAAACCTACATTGTGTTGTTCCATTGGCACAGTGTCTCCGTTGCTTACTTAATTCAAGAAAAAATGCACTTATTTGAAGAAAAAAAATGACT
>NW_015151147.1:270830-272486 GCF_000732505.1 Cyprinodon variegatus | reverse complement strand
AAAAAAATGACTTATTTAGATTTCAATTTCTTGCAGTGTGATTTCCCTTCCAACAGGACTGGTACCTGCCTAAACTGCCAAAACTACAGCTTTGATGAACATTACTGTGCTTGACTTGTCAGCTAACTCTCCCTACCTGTTACACATCACTGAGGCAGTAATCCATGCAAAAGTTCTCCTAAGTAACCACTGAGCAAATAAACTGTACAATGCAAGGAAAGATGGCTATTATTTAGCCTCCTTGTTTATCCATTAGTTGTATGTAAAGCTTTTCTAGATCAGCTGTAACTCATAAACATGAAATATTTTCACTTCTTTTTATTCCATTCATTATTGTTCTTATAGAGGATAAGATTATGAGGCTGTTGCTGCTTCATACCGTGAGAGCGGAGAACTTCTGAGCGCGTCCTGCGCACATCAGGCAGAGGAGAGCCAGAAGCGGCCAGACGCGCATCCTGACGCAGCGCAACGATCAACTCTCTGCACAATTACGCACGGTCCAAAATCCTCTGCGCTCCACCGCAGTACGAGACAAAAAAAAAATGGACGGAAAGAAAAGCGATCAAAAAAGGCCAAACATCCACTCTGCCTCTTTGGGAAAGTACCTGCGTTGAACAGAAACGCACTGATGCTTTTCTTTCGCTCCGTTTCCTTGCTTTCTTCTGCCAAACCGCTTCTGGAGAATCTCTCCTTATTTCTGCCAGGGTAATAAACCCCCCCGCAGCCCTGACCTTTCCCCCTCCCCTGGTGTCTTCCCTCTCTCTCTTTTCTCCTTTTTCAGAGTCAGCTTCCACACCCCTTTCCCTCCATACTTGATTCTGTGGAGGAGATTCCTTATCGGGATGAAGGCAGCTGCGCAGCCGGTGGGCAGGTTGGAGGTAGGTGGGTTTGCTGCTGGTAGGCGCGTCAAACACGTCAGGTATCCTCTGCTTTCATCCCACTCATCCAAAAATGCACTGAACAAAATTATGCAACCGCTTTTAGCATTTATTTAATCATATTTAGTCACTTTAACAAAACTGTTTTATGTCCTTCCCTGCTGACATCAAATAAATATGTTAAAGTAACTAAATATTATTAAATAAATGCCAAAAACGGTTTCATTTTTTTTACAGTGTGCATTTTCCTCAAGACTCTTTTATAAGGTTTAATTAATAAAATATAATTATTGTTTTTAGACAGTAGAGACAAATAAATAAATAAAAAAGAAAACTCACCACTCATTGTCTGAATTGCATCCGTTGGAATCTCAGTTTACATAAATTGTGGCAAAGGGAAACTGCTCTGTTCAAATGTTTACAAAATATATAGAAAAGTTATCCAAAAACAAAACAAAAAAAAAAACATACAATCTATCTAATGTTTTCTGATGATTTATCTGATCTAATCCTGCCCAGATTTAATCCAGGGTTTGTTACATGCAAGTAATGTTAAATATTCAGGTGGAAACAACAAGTTAAAATGATAAACTTGAAAAACTAAACATGTCCTCATTTAGCCAAGCATCTCAAGACACCAACCTGCTGCTGTAACGCCACCTACCGGTCATTTTGAGGAGTGGCTGACAGAGCCAATACAAAAAGAACTTTTATTGTCATATATATATATGACAATAAAAGTTATTTTTGTAATTGTATTCTATTTGTATATATATAT
>NW_015151147.1:263708-270260 GCF_000732505.1 Cyprinodon variegatus | reverse complement strand
ATACTGTTTACATTCAATCACTGCTGCACTTTATCGAATAGAAATGTTCATTTACTTTTTGAAAAGATGTACTAAACGAAATTTCATATTGTATACATCCTGTGTACACAAAATGACTTTAAAAGTTTTCTAAGTCTAAGTTTAGACCCCCAGAATTAAAGCTTGACTGTGTAATTCTAAACAGTTTTTCCTCGTCCAACATACTAATACATTAGGATTTTTGTTTTTATTATTTAATTAGTAAAGTCTGCAGAATTACAGTTTGATAACACATATTTATTAAGAAATACATGCATCTAAAATTATAGAGCTGTGCCAATAAGTGATCTACAAATCAAATAAATCCTTACACATTCAAATTGTGTGAATTAATTATGTGTTATAGGCTATCCATATACAATTATTTAGGTATATAGAGTCATTGACACAAAGTGAAGATGGCAACAGCAGACCAATCAACCTGACTGGGATAGCATGTAGGCCTACAACCACTGCAACACTAAACCCAATATATTATAGCTTTAAAAATATAGTAAGAAAATGTTGTTAGTTGTAATAAATCACGTATTTAATGCATTATTTAAATATTAACAAAAATATACATGACATTATTAACTTTAATTCAGTTTATTCAATGCCATCCCAAACCTTTTTTTTTTTTTTATATATAATTAGAAACGTTATGAAAAACATGCTCATTCAGATCGAAAATGTTCAGAGAATCATTTTTCCTACAGCTATCAGTGGTCTAAAACAAACGCTATGAGGCTTTGAAGGATGGATATTGAAAACTGATCTGTATTAATTCACTGTATTGCTGATAGCTCGAAAAAAGTGAAGCCACCGGCCGCCATATTGGTACTCCCAACTCAAAACAAGCAGTTTCCCACCTGTGAAAAGAAATTTCACATGAAATTTCACAGACAGTGGATGAACTAACCAACAAAATCCATATATAGTATGTAGGGTAACCTTAATCTGGCTATCTCGGACTGACTGGAAGATATTTTGACATTGTTTCTAATGTTATAGAATAGAAAATAGAGTAAATAGCAAGTAATAACTGTGAAATGTCAATGTATTAATGTTTTATTCAATGGATAATGCTGTAGTTTTTGTAGTGTTTGGTATATTTCTCATTTGAAAAAGTTGTGTGCTGAAATATATTGCATGTTATATTGACAAAAAAAAAGCAATTTCAACATTTTTTAAAGGCTAATTCACAGCCACAGCATAAAAGTATATGGCATCATGCATGCACAATTTGCAAATAGGAAAATATTGCATCATTAACAGACACGTACTTGTAGTTCAGTCTTGATGTAAAAAAAAAAATGATGTCAGTACATATCTATTATATGTACATCATCAATTTAGCACATTTGGCACATCAGTATTATTGTGCTCCATTAACACATGAATTTTGTTGTAATCGATTTTGTATAATATTTTATATTACATGATTTATAGACTTCATTAGCTTCATACTGACTATGCAATGTGATGTGCCTATTTTTTATCATAAGTTACAGTAATCTACTGATGCTATAAAACAGCCATTGAGTGTCAAAGTGATGAATTTATCTTTATTTTAAAAGTCTTAAGCAGAGGCATAGCCAGAAGGGTGTACGCTGAAGTGTGGCCGAAAGCGGATCAGCCCCAGAACCTTAGGGTCAATCTATGCTGATCCAACAGGAAAATGAACAACCTCAACATCAATATTTTTCCAAATAAAGACAAACTTTACTTTCCTACAGCCTTTTCTAAAAATAGACGCATATACAGTATTTAAACATTCATTTACATAAAAGGTATGGTGGATAAAGTTCTTTCAGGTTTGAGTTCTTTTCCATTGTCATTACTTACCTTCTTTTATCAATAATCATTCTGCATAAAATTGATATTCACAAGTACTAATATCTACAAAAAATGTTTATTTACTAAGTTTTTATTAGAATAGCTATTTACTTATTATGTAACTGAAGACTGGCTTGCATTTTCTCTTTACCTCATATAACACAAAATCTAGTTCCGAAAACAGCATGAATTTTGTACTTATCATCTTTCATGTTATTATATTGATGTGTATAAATAACCACAGTGTTTTTGTGGTCAAGTAAATGTTAATCTATGAAAAAATTAAAATGTTTTGAATATTAAGAGTATTGCTGCCACTTTCAGTATTATTCAGTATAATGGGGAATAAATGGTAGGATGGCCACAGGGGTGGCCAATGATTGGTGGCCACCCCTGGCCCCCGATCTAGCTCCGCCCCTGGTTAAGTCCCTGAAAAATGGGCAATCAGCAATCCAGTAAATAAATAGAGATCAGTTATATTGAGCTGTTTTAAAGAGTTTAATTGGCCTCAGCAGCAATCAGGGGCTATAATATCCAGAGAACTCGAGAACGGACTCCATTTCCCATAATGCTCCACGGCTCGGTTTCCTCCAAACGCAATGACACCTACTTCCGCTTCCTTCCGTCTCCGGCGCCTGCTGCGTGGTTTAGCGGCGTTAGCTAGTTGGGTCACGCTGTTGGCCTGCTTTTTTATTAATATACTGCTTTGGTTTGATATCCACCATAATGTCGTATCACGAAGAGGAAGAAGTAAGTATCCGTGTTATTTTCAGCATACTTTAAAACCGTTTTTGTCGTTTTTTTGGACGTTTCAACATGCCGATTAGCACATAGCTTCAGTGCTAGCTCATTCAGCCATGCTAGCTAGCCGGAAAGTCGTTTATTATTTATTTATTAAGCAGTTTGTGTTAAACGTATTAAATGACTTTCCTTTAACTCTGGTTTATGATGGTTGAATTGAGCAGTTTCCTTATTACTGTAATAAAATGACAGATTATATCACAGCATCAGAAAAATGCTCATATATTAAAAACCGTTTTTCTCCACAGTACGATCCTTACGCCTACTCAAATGACTACGATCTGCACACAGGTAAATATACTTTGATTGCATATTAATTTATGAGCACATGTTTGAAATGCCATGCTGCTTGTGTCAAATTAGGATTTAAATCCACTGAAAAATCGAAAACAAGGTTTTAATATCATGACTATTGTAATCATACATTTTAACTCATAGTAAATATAAATTGATTGCAATTAGGCATGCATTTCAGAAGATTATTTCAATTTAAAAACAATCCAAACACTTAAAACCATTAATTGTTTTATAAAATGACATGAAAAATGATTCTAAAAGGAATTTCTGGGACATTTAATTGAATGTTAGTATAATCAGCCAATTTGCAGCAATTTCAAATCTCCTAACTTCACACACGTACCTATAAACATTTAAAAGATCTGATCAGGTGTTATGATTCAGACCTGGTGCTGCAGAAGCAGCTGGTTTAGATGCAGAGTCAAATGTTGACACATCAAGGCAGCAAAAGGTCCTGCAGCACGTTTTGAACAGAAGGAGCAGCTCATGAGCTTCTGACGCTCTTAAGGAGCTTCAAAAATGGCAGCAGCTGGAGTTGGAGAAATTTAACTTTCCTGATCGACACACCTCATCAACCAATCAGAGAAGCTGATCTGGGAGCTGACAGGGAAACAGAGGCTACATTCAGACTGCAGGCCTTGATGCTCAGTTCCGATTTTTTTGTGAAATCCTATTTTCTTTGCGTTGCCGTTCACATTGCCAAATATATGCGACTTGTGTGTGATATCCTCTGTGAATTGCCTTGATACAACCTAGGTGTCCTGCATGCACAGTAAAGGACGTAATGACATCACAGGCCAGCGTGTTCTGTGTTTACGGAAGTAAACATGGATGGTAGTGCCGGGGAACATCTGGTGAACTTTCCCAACCGTAAAAACACAATCTTTTCAAGATGGTTAAATATAAATACTGAATCACTTTCCAGCGTGGTTGTTTTTCTTGCTGCTTCTTCATAGCAAGACCCAGAATATTGATCTTTGTCGGGTATTAATGGCGTTCAGGTCGGATGAATGCGACCTGGCTGTTCAGACACCGGTCGCATTAGAAAAGATCAGATACGTATCGGATTCACGACCACATAGCCAAGTGGCCTGGATCGCATTGGAAAAAATCGGATCTGTGCTGTTCAGACTGCCATGAAAAGATCAGATGCATATGGGCAAAAATGTAAGTCATTTCAGTCTGCAGTTTGAACGTAGTCAGACACAGCACTGCGGATGCAGAGCGCTATGATTACTCCTGTGAAACAATTTATTAACGCCTAAATTAACTTAAAATGTCAAAACCTGACGGCTAAATATGTTCTACTTTATTATCCTGGTGCCTGCAGTTTGGATTACGTACGTGAAAAACACTAACATCTCCTTCCAGTCGTTGTGAACAGTAGCAAAAAACTGCAGAGAGACGACCGGTCCAGAGGCTGCTGTTGAATGGGATTCCCAGGGACGGAGCTCCACCTCTGTACGGGGGTCGGACAGAAATAATATTTGAAAAAAGGCTGGTAATCTGGATAAACTTACTGCACAGATGACGTTTTCGGGACTTTTTCACTTAAAAACATTAAAAACTACTTTTAACCCACTGATCACAAAAAATATAGCAAAGCTGCTCTCTGCCATTTAACACAGGAGCAGCTGAAGCCTTTGAACACACTTTACTGGATGCGCTTCAGGAGCGTCAAATAGAAGCTTTTTTGCTGCTTCCAGTCTGAATGTAGCATTATTAATTCAAATAAGCAGAGCAAATGTCGATTTCATCCTCCCTTTGCTCGGTTAAAGAAAGGATAGGGCAGTTAATGCGCATCAGACCCACTTTTCGACCGCGCAGCTAGAGCAGCAAAGATGCTTCAGCCGTGCGTCAGAACTAAAATTGTACAAGCATCAAAAATGAAGCAGCTGCTTCTGCTACATGCGGTCTGAACGCAGCATTAGTTTCATCTCAGTCACTAAGGCAGGTGGCTGAGATCAACCAAATCCAACAACGCAGTAGAAACCTGAAGAGCCACTTTAAGTGACCCTAAGTGATCCTGTCTGCAGGTGACCCTAAAGCAGATCTTGCGTATGAGAGACAGTATGAGCAGCAGACCTACCACGTCATTCCAGAGGTGATCAAGAACTTCCTCCAGTATTTCCACAAAACCATCTCCGACTTGATCGACCAGAAGGTTTATGAGCTGCAGTCCAGCCGGGTTACCAGCGAGAGCATCGAGCAGAAGATCTACGAGATCCAAGATGTCTACGAGAACAGGTGAGCTCCTTTCTTAGCCACGATGGAGACAGCAGAGGAGCGCATGTTTGGAGGCGTTCCGTTTATCTTTATCTGGTTTGGCTTCCAATCAGCTGGAACAAGTTGACTGACCGTTTCTTCAAGACTTCGCCCTGGCCTGAGGCTGAAGGCATCGCATCGCTTGTTGGCAATGGTGAGAGATGATGGGGTTTATTTATGCGCTGACTCTCATCTTAACGCCCCATTAAAATGCTGAATGTTGTCCAGATGAAATTTTTACGTGAAAGATGGTCTTTGTCTTTGCTGCAGACGCTGTGTTCCTCATCCTCTATAAGGAGCTCTACTACAGACACATCTATGCTAAAGTCAGCGTGAGTATCTGAACATGTGGTTTTCATCTTAAGCTAAAAAATGAACTGCAACAGATTGAAGATCCTCTGATATTTTGTTAGAATGATGATATTTGTGTCTATTAGGGTGGACCTACCTTGGAGCAGAGGTTTGAGTCCTACTACAATTACTGCAACCTCTTCAACTACATCCTCAGTAAGTCCATCGTTTTAGCAGACTGTTGGATGCCTGTCGATGCATCAGCCTTAAGAATGTTTGACTGTGAACAGATGCAGACGGTCCGGCACCTCTGGAGCTGCCAAACCAGTGGCTGTGGGACATCATTGATGAGTTCATCTACCAGGTGAGCAGCAAAATAGGCCTTTTATCTCAGTTTATAATGTAATAAACTGGTTATATGAGTAGAGAAAGACCAGATCATGTTTTTTCTGATTGATTTTGAGCTAAAATGTTGAAACCTTTCCTTCACAGTTCCAGTCCTTCAGTCAGTACCGATGTAAAACGGCCAAAAAATCGGAGGAGGAAATTGAGTTCCTGAGGAGTAACCCGAAGATCTGGAACGTCCACAGCGTCCTCAATGTCCTCCACTCCCTGGTGGATAAGAGCAACATCAACCGACAGCTGGAGGTCTACACCAGCGGAGGTAAACCCGTGTTTTAAAAACAGGATAAAGACGTCCGGATGATTTTAAGTCTTAACATCTGGCCTCAAAGTTGTGAAGATATTTTAAAATATATAAGGTTGCCAACGTTTATCTCACTGGTTGGATGCAGGGGACCCAGAGAGCGTGGCTGGGGAATATGGACGCCACTCTCTGTATAAGATGTTGGGGTACTTCAGCCTGGTTGGCCTGCTGAGGCTGCACTCTCTGCTGGGGGATTATTACCAGGCCATTAAAGTCCTGGAGAACATTGAGCTCAATAAGAAGGTAAGGGAGGAGCCTGTTGATGCAATGTGTGCTTCAAGATCCAACATGTTGAAGATTTTCAGTCATCCAGGTCATAGTCATTCCAAAAAAGT
>NW_015151147.1:261270-262830 GCF_000732505.1 Cyprinodon variegatus | reverse complement strand
CGCTGCGCTGCTTTAGTCCTGGTCCGGATGGAAAAATTGCACCATTTCATAAAACGAAATCACCACGATGGACCTCCTTGAAAATGTTCAATTTTCATTTCTTCCACTAGCGTTACTGCTTTTAGTCGAACAGCGACCGTCGAAACGCTGGCCCCACTCGTTCTTTGCTCGATGATCCACCGCTCGAGTCTTCCCTCCAACTCGGGCCACCTCGCCTTATGTCCGCGCAAACTCAGCTTTGTCTTCTTCACCTGTCGGAGTTAGTTTTCCATCTTCCTCCACTTGCGAACCATCGATTCATTAATCTTGAATTCTCCCGCGGCTGCTCGATTTCCATGTTCCTCTGCGTAGCCGATAGCCTTCAGTTTAAACTGTGCTTCATAGGCGTGTCTCTTTCCCATTTTCAGGGTTGTTATGACAACAATGTTCTGCATAAAGCACATACCTGTTCTTTTATACACAATCCACGCCCACACTTCCCCCTTTAACGTTCTCATGGCGGCATCAACAACGTCCGCAGTAACAACACACATAGGGCGCGCTGCAGATTTTCAGGGGGAAAAAAAGGACGTTTATATGCTTCTTATAGTCGGTAGGAAAATGAAAAATCTACTGGAACAATGGAAGTTTCGCTTCCCATCCAGGAAGCTCTTTAAATTCAAAATGTCAGATATAGCGCTGAGTTCCAGGCTTTATAGATCAGCCCAACAAAGCCTTGTTTTTCCTAAGAAAACATTTCTGACATTTTGAATTTAAAAAGCTGCCTGGATGGGAAGTGAAACATCTTCAAATTTGGAAAAAAAAGTCAGTTGGATTGTTTTTTTTAACCTTTTTTTAAATTCATGATCCGCCGTTCATTGTATTCCCCCCTCCCCTCCTGACAGAGCATGTATTCCCGCGTGCCAGAGTGCCAGATCACCACCTATTACTACGTGGGGTTTGCCTACCTGATGATGCGCCGCTACCAGGACGCCATTCGAGTGTTTGCCAACATCCTTCTCTACATCCAGAGGACGCGGAACATGTTCCAGAGGTCGACGTATAAATATGAGATGGTCAGTAGGATCTCTGGGGTGACTGGGGTCTAATTGTAACGGCTGAGAACGATCTAACTGAAATGTGTGAAATGTTTTAGATCAATAAGCAGAACGAGCAGATGCACGGCCTCCTGGCCATCGCTCTCACCATGTACCCGATGCGCATCGATGAGAGCATCCACACCCAGCTGAGGGAGAAGTACGGAGACAAGATGCTGCGTATGCAGAAAGGGTAAGAAATTTGTTTAGATCTAGAACTGCACCCAGTGGATAAATAATGACAGGATTATCTGATATTTATATATCTTTATCCTCTCTTAATGCCGGCTGTCTTCCAAATGTTGTAATAGAGAGATGATGTTTGTTTTATATGGAAAGAGGAAACATGGAAACTGGATTTGGTTTTATATTTGTCTTCAGGTTAGGGAAATATTATATTATTATATTATTTAATTTCTTTGAGAATGAAGTCGTAACATTACGAGAATTAAGTCATAATAAAACAACCCGTTTCGGCTAGAAA
>NW_015151147.1:257188-259744 GCF_000732505.1 Cyprinodon variegatus | reverse complement strand
AACACAAAGTGAAAACTTGTAAATCAGACAATTTAAACTTGAGATGTGAACAAAAGTGTCTCATAAGTGCAAACTTGTTTGTGAAAAGTGAAAAGGCGAAGCCTCACTCGAGCGAGCAGACGTGACACAGCAGACGTGCATGAGCTGCACTATCAACACTGCATAAACCACATTTGCAGCGTTGTCTTTAGCAACTACAGGGTGTTTGCTGTTCAGCCCCCATTTGTTAATGTCTTCTATCAACCTATTGGCTGTATTTGCAGCTGTCTGGCTTGGAGTAATCTTAAGTGCATCTTTTCTGCTCATTTGAATGTGAACGTCACGTGCGTCACTACAAAACTAATTGATCTCATTCCCTAGACTTCGATTTTGCAAAAACGTACAGGAATCGATTAAATCGATTTTTTTTTTTTACCCAGTCGTGCTCCACATTCCTCATTTTAGGGAAGATGGTTCTTGTAAGAGTTGTCATAAAGTACAACTTTATTCTTGTACTTTTCCGACTTTATTCTCTGAAATTTATCTCTTTATTCTTGGAATATTTTTATTGCGAATATGCTGGATTATTTTTAATCTGTGGACCCTTATGCATTAATGGAGTATAAACAATTGAAGATTGGATTTATAAAGCAGCTTCTGGATGCCTTCAAAGGTTATTAGCTGTGGCTGCTTTGTTTGTTTACTTTTTGACATGCTGCTACATCTGTTTTAATTGTGATTCGGTGCTCGCTGTGTCCATAAAATGATCTTGATGGTTGAATTGTGGAGAATTTTTTCCAACGACGTCTAACACGTCAATATTGGTAAACATTTTACCGGTGGAATTTTCTGCATTTAACCCACTTAACATCCTCCGGGTCGATTAGCTTTAGCTATAAGGATCAAACTTTTCTGATGGTAAAAACGTGACTTCATGTGGTGATTTTCTCATTAGGGAATGTATTTATTATAAAAAGGCTGGATTACTTTTTATCTGTGGACCCTTAGAGATAATTGGAATATAAACGATCTAAGATTCGACTTTTAAAATTTCAGATTTAACAATTATGCTTTGGTGCTCATAGTGTCCATAAAATGAACTTTTTAATAACAATAAATTAATTGTTTCAGCCCTAATGGAGACTTTGTTCAGGTTAGGAAGGAGACATCTGAAATGTGCATCTCTAGGTGAAAAGGTCATCCCAGTTTATCGCTGTTTGTTTCATCTGTGCTGCGATGCGTAGAGATTCGTTTCTTCACAGTCTGGGTTCTGTTTCCCTCTGCAGAGATCTGCAGGTGTTTGAAGAGCTCTTCAGCTTCGCCTGTCCTAAGTTCCTGTCTCCTGTGGTGCCAAACTACGACAACGTCCACCCCAACTACCACAAGGAGCCCTTCCAGCAGCAGCTGAAGGTCTTTGCTGAGGAGGTTCAGCAGCAGGCTCAACTCTCCACCATCAGAAGGTTTGGCAGACCGGATACCAGGACTGACTCTAGCTCCTCCGTCTCTCCCGCTGACGATTTAAGAACTTTCTCTTTCCTTGCCAACAGTTTCTTGAAGCTGTACACCACCATGCCAGTGGCCAAACTGGCAGGATTCCTGGACATGACGGAGCAGGAGTTCCGCATCCAGCTGCTCGTCTTCAAGCACAAGATGAAGAACCTGGTATGGACCAGCGGCATCTCTGCGCTGGATGGAGAGTTCCAGTCTGCCTCTGAGGTGGACTTCTACATCGATAAGGTAAACGGCGTTTCTGCAGCGTCGTCTCTGAACGACACTGTGAAGAAATGTTTGCCTCCTAGTAGATTTCTTCTGTCTTTGCTTTTTTAGTCAAACACGAATTTTTCAGATCAACAAACATTTTCTTATTGAATAAATATAACTGGAAGACATGGAACAGATTTATATAAACCAACCTGACTGTGAACAATGCTGGTGAAGATTCTCATGCTACGTTCACACCGGAAGCAGCAGGCGCAGCAGAAGCAGTGAGTTTACATGCAAAGGCAATGGTTGACGCGGGTCAAGAGGCAGCAAAAGGTCCCGCAGCGCGTTTTGAGCAGCTGAAGTGTTTAAGCATCTGACGCGCCACAAATGCGCTGCTGCTCGAGATGGAAAAATTGAACTTTTGCTGCTCGACGCGCCGCATCAACAAATCAGAGACGCTGATCTTGGGGCTGGCAGAGAGACAGACACATCGCTGACGACACAGAGCGCTGATGATCACTCCTCTGAAACAGTTTATTGACGCATAAATTAACTTAAAATGCAGAAATCTGCCGGCAGAATATGTTCGCTTTTATTATCCGTGTGCCTGAAGTTTAGATTATTTAGATGAAAAACGCCTACCAGCCGGTTACTGTTGAATGGGATCCTACTGACAGCGCACCGCTGGTATGTGGGGGTCTGAGCGGCTCCGACAGAACTAATATTTAAAGGCAGGATGGTAATCTGGATGAACTGACTGCAGTGATTAAGTTTTCAGGTGTATTTTCTCACTTAAAAACACATTAAAACTACTTTATTCCCACTGATCACAGCAAATATAGCTGCAAGGCAGAGAAAGGATAGAGTAGCTCC
>NW_015151147.1:254252-257178 GCF_000732505.1 Cyprinodon variegatus | reverse complement strand
GAAGCAGCAGACTCGAGAACGCAGACTCACTCTGAACGGCCGGTTCACACCGATATCGAGCGGTTGAAGTGCCTTTGTCAGACCTCCCGGAATAACAGGAAGCACAGCGTTCATTTGTTTCACCATGTTTTTCACATCGGCTGTGAGATGGGCATGCATGGAGTCACAGATTAACAGCGATGGTGATGCGTGGAAAAAACCACTTGGTCTCCTTACATACACCTCCCTCAGCCACTCTTTCATCATCTGCATAAAGCACATACCTGTTCTTTTATCCACAATCCACGCCCACACTTCCCCGTTCAACGTTCTCATGGTGGTCTCAAACGTCCGCAGTAACAACACACATAGGGTGCACCGCACCAAAGGGCGCGCCGCACATTTTGAGGGAAAAAAAAGACTTTTATATGCGCCTTATAGTCGTGAAAATACTGTAAACTTCCTTTACAGGGGAACAAAAGACCTCGCCTATTCAGCCAGGCCAACAATTCCCTTTAAAAACTCCCCTTTCAGAGACATAGACAGGTATGGGGCATTGCAGGCTGACAGAAGAAGCCAAACTAACCCTTTTCCAAAGAGGTGAATCCGTTCGTCTGTTTCAACCTACATGTTTCTAAGCCAAAACAAGGATTTGTTTTGGTCCACTCTATAAAACCTGGAACTAAATGCTATTTCTGACATTTTGAATTGAAAAAGCTTCCTGGATGGGAAGAGAAACATCTTCAAACTTGGAAACAGTCCAGTGGATTGTTTTTAACTTTTTTGGAAATGATGGTCGAACAGCAGCAGCAGCGGACATCCAGTTTTTTATTACTGTGATGTTTAAAATCACCGAGTAACTTTGAGCCACTCATTTCCTGCAGAACCGTTTTAATGCTGCAACATTTTAGTGTTTGTGAATGCAGACTTTGACTAGGCCACTCCAGAAGTGTATTATGTTGAGCTGTTCAGAGCTGGGATTTTTCTCTTTGCTTTGGATCATTTTTCTGACTTTGGTTCGCTGGAGTTTTTCCCTCAATCCAAGTATCTGCAGATTGTATCTCCTGATGTTTGTTTCTTCACCTTTTGTTGGGTCTACAGTAAAAATGCTATCTAGGGTTGGAAAGCAGCTCCTTGCTGAGTCCATTATGAACCCCAGAACATTTAAGTAAAAATTGAAAACTTGTGCTGATGTTAATATCAGAAAATACTGCTGTTAGGGCAAATTACTGATAAATCATTTAAATATTCCTACCTTTATCTAAACTTGTTGCTTCTTTGCTTTTAACACCCACAATCCTTTGCTGTATCACTGTCAAAAACTAAGACAAACGGCACATAATCAATCAGCTCCAACCCAGCGCTTACGTTAAAAACAGAAACAGGATGTAAATAAACATCTGTTGTTAATATTAGCGTGTTTCTGTTAGCGATTGGCGGCCTAGTGGTGAGGGCGTAGAGCTTGGAATCCAGAGGTTCTGAGTTTGAGCCCCACTCCCACTGACTGCCACTCTGGCTCCATGACCTTTAACCCCAGGTGCTGCACAATGGCAGCCCACTGCTTCCCAAGGGGATGGGTTAAATGCAGAGTTAAATTAAACATAAAAAAAACCCCAGCAGGATAGCGGCCCTCAAGGACCGACTTTGGTCATTTCTGGTTTAAACTGACCACAAACTTGGAAATTAGTCTCAGAAATACACAGAAAATTGTGATAAAATCGAAATTATTATATTTTAGATTATAGCTTTAGCAAAACCGTATACATTTCTTCCATATCTCCTGCCCCGAAGTTTGTTCTCCTCAAACTTTCACAAATAATTTAAACAGCTCATTGTTTACCTGGAAAGGACGCTAAGCTTTTACCAGAGAGCTGGGCTCCTTTAGATTTTTTTTCCCCTAATTTTTGCCCAGTTCAGCCCTGCTGGTTCTAGATGCTTCCCTGCTTTCTGGAAGTTCTCAGATTATTCTTAAAAATGCAAAAACAAAGAAATCTGTAAGGACGGCAAAAGATTTCCCCCCTCTGTAAATATTAATGAAGCTGAAAGATGGTGAAAAAAATCCCAGCTGCAGGTGAGCTTGACTCTGAAATCGGCTTTAACACTAAAATACATCTTTGTGGTGAAAGCTTGATATTTATTCCTCTTTTTTCTGCATTACAAGTTGAAGTTTGGTGACTTTTGTTTAACTCCTCCCACAGGACATGATCCACATCGCCGACACCAAAGTTGCTCGTCGGTACGGAGACTTTTTCATCAGACAGATCCACAAGTTTGAGGAAGTAAGTAGAAACATTTTAAAAAGGCTGGATTTGATCTAATATCAATCTATGCAAACAGACAAAAGGTAAATGGAATCCTCTTTCTTCATCAGTTAAACAGGACGTTGAAGAAAATGCCGATCACTGGCACCACGGCGGCAACAGGAGCTGCCACAAGCCGATGAGTCTGAGGAAAGGAGATGAAAAGAACCGAATCTTCTTTGTTCCGATTTGGTTTCATCGTGAAAACTTTTCTATGTGACAATAAAGGAAAGTTAAGGAGTTATCTGATGGCTGGAGTGTTTGTGATACCAGGGTTCCCGCGGGTCCTTAAAAAGTCTTAAAAGGCATTGAATTCTTTAAAATAAAACTAAGGCCTTAATTGGTATTAAAATGTCTTAAATCAGTCTTTCGTTGGTCTTGATTTTTAAAACATCATAAATAGGATTATTTTTATTATGATTTATTTTTGTAATTTAAATAAAACATTAAAATTGACCTTTTTTTATTTAAAAAAAAATAACGGCTCGCCATTATTGGTTCCGTCCCGATAGCGGAACCAATAAAAGCGTTGTTGCGGCCGGTGTAGGTACCAGATTGACTCGGGGGGCCTGCGCCTTTTGATGACGTCACAACACATAATTGTTTTAACGTTTGCACATTTGCGCAAAACATTGTGATTGGTCTGG
>NW_015151147.1:250465-252478 GCF_000732505.1 Cyprinodon variegatus | reverse complement strand
CTTCTTTTTTCATTTATTTCTGTTTTTTTTCTCACTCAGCCACTGTAGGGAGGATCTTTTTATTTCTGTTCTGGCTATAATCCCCCTTCCAGAGAAAGTTCAACTATTTGCTTCTCATCAGGAGCTTTTTACCCTTTGCAGTCTGTGATCCTTCTAAAAAAAAAAGAAAATAAAAGTTCAACATTAGAATGAAATGTTCCTGAATCCTTTCCAAGCCATTAAGCTGGAAGCGTTGCTGTTTCCGTCCACACCCATGGTACACCGACTGCATCGTGTTGCCAAAACAAGACCCTAAAATCTGCCTGATTATTCACTCTCTCTCTGGTTCCCTTTAGCGGCCATCTGCTGGTCCGAGTGTGTGTGTGTGTGTGAGAGTGTCTTCAGTCCAGACGAAGGTTTAAAAAAAGGATTGGTGAGAATGAGGCACCTTTTAGATCATTTTAAGGTCATAATTGGAGCAAAATGTTCCAAGCAAAGCGGTCTGGTCCATCTTATTCAGTCAGGAATCTCAGGTAGACCTTTTTCCTCCTGCAGGTGGATTAAAGCTCCAGTGGGACTTTGTTGACATCCGACCCATTCAAACCAGCTCATCTTCCAGGATGTTTTGCTGACGATGTTCTTCCTAGACTACAAACACTCCTCCTGCCCCCCCTTGGATGGTTGTGCAGAGGCAGAAGGACACACACCAGCCATGGTTGCCCTCAAACCAGCGAGGCCTCGGCTAGTCATAACTCTGTGATCTCCAGGGGACTCTCCGACAGGGTGTCCCCATCCTTGTGACGGTGCATCGGGGTGGATTTAGCGGACTCCGTGCGGGCGTTTCTCTCCGAGTATAAACCGTTGTCGGCGTTCAGCGCCTCCAGGGAACGGGCCAGAGCCCGCTGGTCGTCCTCCGGCAGGCTGTTGAGGTCTGAGGTCAGGAGGGTGCCTGTGCTGCCGTGGACCACGTGCACTCCATCAGGTCCCTTCAGCTCCACGGGGAGCTTGTGCTTGAAGCGCAGATTGCCGTGTCCGCCACCCAAACCCAGGTGATCGTCCTCGTCGTCGTCCAGATCGCTCTGGATTAGCTTTTAGAGATAGAAGAGAATCAGTTAAAATGAGAAACGGTGGTGATGCGCTCTGAGAGGAAAACGGCGCCTTTCTAAGTCTTAAGCTTTTCTATATCAGGCCAAAATAAATCTACTCTGTTCCTTTCATGGTTTTACTGATCTGTAAATTTGAGCGTACAAAACCAGATAACCAGGGGTGGGTTTAGGAAATTTGGGGCCCTAGGCAAAGACAGGCAAGGGAGCCCTCTGAATTAAGAAGACAAAACATAAAACAGACCCATTATACAGATACAGAAATTTTAATATAATAGACATTATCTGTTCTACATTTTGTCCCTTTTCTTGTTTTCCTCTGTTTTGTACTCAAAAGGAATGAAACTAAGCTTGCTTAACCGATTTGCTCCTTCCTGTGTTTCCAAAAAGGCGACGGCCAAAGTAAATAACCCAGTCCTTCTTTTTCACTGTAAACAAGCCATGATCTGCTTATCTGTTCTCCACTTTTCATTTGGATGAAATAATAGCTGCATGAATCATGACAGCAGACAAGATAGAGGAGAGCAGGAGGCGGGGGTACCAATCTACTTGCTCTGGAGAGCAGAGTTCGCTACTTTTAGATGCTGTCGCCAAAGTCTCCAGTAGCAGAAAAAAGGCACTAGATTTGGCGCTAGGCGCTTTTTTGAAATAAAAGCGCTAGATGGGTCTGAAAAGTTGCTGAATACACCTGTGCCTGAGACACTCTTAATATTATAAGCATTCTGATGGCGTTTTAATTAAGGGATTTTTATTAAAAACATAATGTGCACAAATAAGTAATGGCTGTATGGAAAAGGAGTTTTATGGGGCCCCCAGGAACTATACAATGTAACAGATTCAACATCCCTTATTTTTAAAACAAAGATGAAGTCAGGAATAGGAAAACAGAATAATTTGCTAACTGGGAGTGTTGGCCTAGTGGTTAGAGCAG
>NW_015151147.1:249159-250025 GCF_000732505.1 Cyprinodon variegatus | reverse complement strand
GGATTTTTATTAAAAACATAATGTGCACAAATAAGTAATGGCTGTATGGAAAAGGAGTTTTATGGGGCCCCCAGGAACTATACAATGTAACAGATTCAACATCCCTTATTTTTAAAACAAAGATGAAGTCAGGAATAGGAAAACAGAATAATTTGCTAACTGGGAGTGTTGGCCTAGTGGTTAGAGCAGAGCTTGTGCTCTGAGAAGGTTGCAACTACCCAGTTCAATCCCAACAGCCTTCACTCTGCACTGCAAAAAATGGAAATCTAAATAAGTAATTTTTTCTTAAAATAAGTGTAATTTTCTCTTGAATTTAGGTGGTAAGTGAGACACTTTGCCAGTGGAACAAGACAATTTACATTTCAAATAAGAAAAAAAAAACAATTACACTGTCTTATTTCAACTGCATAATATCTAATTATCTTATTTTAAGAGCAAAACTACTAATTCTATTGGCAAATAATCTTATTTACCTGATCAAATTGAGGGGAAATACACTTAAGTTAAGAAAATGTATTTATTTCTGGATCATTTTTTGCAGTGTGGGTTCCTGAGCAAGACCCTTAACCCCACACTGCATAAAAATGAAATCTCAATAAGTCATTTTTTTCTTAAAATAAGTGCAATTTTTCTTGAATTGAGGAGGTAAGTGAGACACTTTGCCAATGGAACAAGACAATTTACATTTAAAATAAGAAAAAACTATTTTATTTCCTTATTTCAAGTGTATATTATCTGATTTTCTTATTTGAAGAGTAAAAATACTCATTCCATTGGCAAATAATCTAATTTAACTGAAACCGCGGCAGACCAAACCAGATGAAAGTGCGCATTCAGCGTCTGCTCTGCCGATAGTGCAAGCGTAG
>NW_015151147.1:245370-246740 GCF_000732505.1 Cyprinodon variegatus | reverse complement strand
CTACGCTTGCACTATCGGCAGAGCAGACGCTGAATGCGCACTTTCATCTGGTTTGGTCTGCCGCGGTTTGAGCAGTTAAATTAGATTATTTGCCAATGGAATGAGTATTTTTACTCTTCAAATAAGAAAATCAGATAATATACACTTGAAATAAGGAAATAAAATAGTTTTTTCTTATTTTAAATGTTAATTGTCTTGTTCCATTGGCAAATTGTCTCACATACCTCCTCAATTCAAGAAAAATTGCACTTAATTTAAGAAAAAAAATGACTTATTGAGATTTCATTTTTATGCAGTGCAGTAGAGGACATGTTTTTAACTCAGCAGGAATATTCCACAAACCTGAAAAACACTGATTTGTGGACAAATCACAGAAGAAAAACATTGTTCAAACATACAGAGAAAAGTGAAAGAGTAAATTCACTCTGATTCCAGCAGAGAAGCAGGCGGCAGACATGTTAATATATCTGAGAAATCTTGTGATAGAAATATTGCAGCTGTTTGAAAAGAGCAGACTCCATCTGATGTGGAGTCTGGTTCAAAGCAGCCGTGAAGCGGTGAAAAGATGCAGCATTAGGACATCAGAAAGGAAAGCTAGGTCACTCTCAGCTCAGGTGAAGAACTTCAGATGCAGATAGATCAGTGGTTTTCCTGCCAAGCCCACCTCCGTAACCGATGACTCATCTCCTCCTTGGCCGGTGGATGCGGTGACCAGCCGCGCTGCAAAGAGCTTTTTCAGCCTCAGGTAGTCATCCAGAACCACATTCAGCAGAGATCCCTGATAGGATGGCAGTTAGGATCAAACAAAACTAAACTCTACTAACTGCTAAAACCTGAACTAACAACTGTGCTTTAACATCATGTAGATTATGTAAGTTTGAACTGAAAATAATTTTTAAAATAACCTTTTTTTTTTACCTTTTGTAAATGCATCTATAAGCCTGTAGCTTATTTTCCTTAATTTACTTCGGGTCATAACTTCCCTCCCTGTTTGGCGGAGGTGACATCAAGCGCGTCGATGTTAAATCAGTCCGACCTAGCGCACAATCAAAGCGTTTTATTTAAGATGGATTTCATGGATTCTTAGAAGCGACCGGCATCCAGCTAACCTGACTCCGCCAGATGGATTTGCTCCGCATATCCATCTGGAAACCTTCCGTTGAAGTAATTTTGGGAAGGGGTGAAAATACTGGTTAGCTGATTGGCCTATGTTGGTGATAGACGGGCCAAATAAACCAATCAGATCAACGAAGCATATGTCGTACTAGCAGAGCGATGACGAAAACACAACCACAAGCCAGGCTAACTCTTGCCGAAACCAGTCGGGAGAAGTGCAAAAACATCCTTTTCTCTGAGAAAAGCCTCCAGAG
>NW_015151147.1:241710-244997 GCF_000732505.1 Cyprinodon variegatus | reverse complement strand
TGGACGTTCGTTTGGTGACCGGCTCCAAATTTTCTTTAACCGAGAGTCTCCAGACTGATCTGCGAGTGAAACCTTGAAAGCTCGCGAGATCAGGATGGTCTCACGAGGCTAGCATCCAGCTCAACTCAGACAGAAATGGCAACTCTAGGTAAGGTGAAAAAAAACCTTAAGAACGAGCGCAAGCTAAAAGAACAAGCAGAAGAGGGTTGCGGTTCTGCGTTTTTTTCACCACAGGTAGCAGTATCATTAGAAAACTCTGTAATGCCTCTTCAAGGCATTTCGCAGGTTTTGTGTTCACACCAAACGAGAAATTTCAGCAGTTCCGTTTGCTTTTGCTCGCCTTGATAATCGCCTGGCCAGTGAAAACATTTTGCCCGATGGCCAAAAGACTAGTATATCATGGAGTCTGCTGGTCGTTGGTTTCCCCTCATCATGGCAGACATGGATTTACAAATGGTGTGGCAGTGATTTTTACTTTCGATAGCTGAAAAAGCTGTTGGTGTTCCTTGCTTCACCAGCTTCCCAGAGATGGAACCAGTATGGGTAATATCACCATCTGCTACAGAGCCTAGGTCTGGAGGACGGTTGCTTTCAGCAGTACTTGCCAATCTATGACCGAATTCAGGGCTGTGCCATCCCGCATTGGGGAACAAATCACCAGGACAACAGAGGGTTTGGTGAGACAGCATTATGGTCCCAGACAGAAGAAGCGGGAGATCAGTGCGAGAACACCGGGACCAAGCTTTTAGCGATGTCACCATCTGGAACAATGGAACCACAGTGGGAGATCGGAGGAGCCCCCTTGGATATCAGCCCACTAGAGCGAGGAGAGGAGGAAGAGTGGGAAGTCCGCTGCGGCAGATTGGATACGCCTACAGACTACGGCTACCCAGGGGTAGGATAGTGGTACATCCGAGAAGCCAACCAGGGAAGCAGAGCGAGGATAAGCTCTGGCTGGCCGGAGCTAGTCCCTGACTGGATTGTCTGGCGCAAAATGTAAAGAAAAGTTCACATTTTTTAACTTCATTTGCAGGCGAGGCAGCGATCAAATGTCGGCAACTTTGCCAAAATTGCTCCATTCGCCTCCCTAAATTCACCACTGCCGTCTGGCTCAGCTTCTCTCTGCTTTGCTTCGCTCCAGATCGGCCCTCTACTTCGGGATAACATGGGAATCCTTCGCTCCAGCTGCAAAATTCGTCTTTGGTATGAACCTTAAAACTGGTTGTTGCTACGGTCTCTCTCAGTACTTGTTGATTTGGGTTAAGGTGAATTAATCTAATTAGCAATACGTTTAAAAGTCTGGCTGCATTTCTCACCTTAATGGGACCTTCCCTCATAATCTGACCCAGTTTAGCAATGTTGTCGTACTCCTGTATGGCCGCTCTCAGGTAGCGATCGTCGTCTGGCCTTGCTTGAGGCTCACGACCAAAGGTGCCCTGTAAGGAAATCCACACAAACTCATGAGACATCAAGGAGATATTGATGTTGATTTTTAATGTTCTGAACGTTCTTTTTCCAGGGTTTTCAAACCATACAACTTCTGTGTTTTTATAGTCAAAGATCGGTTCAACAAGTTTGATTTAATGGCTTCTTATAATTTATATATTTAAATTGTTTGGACAGATATCAAATATCCTCCCTTCTTGTAGCTGTCAACATTGTTCTAGCAGATATTTGAGTATTATTTTTGTTGGATTATGTTCAAGATATTTGCATCTATTGGCTTTCAATCACTGATTTTTCAAATGTACAACAGAGTTGATGTCAAGGCCAGCCCATTGTTTTGGAAATGATTTTCTATCAATTTGTCAATTAATTGACGTGTAGGATCAATCAACTGTGTCCAGGTTTCAGCCAATAGAAACAAACCGATGAAAACTGGTCAGACTGCACACAACCAAGATCAACTTGTGTTATTAACTGATACCTGGTTGAACACAATTGTCTCTGTCCACCAGTCTTTACATGCCCCGGGAGTGAGATGGGGCCTTTTAAAAAGAAGAACCTTTAACATTGTCCACACCTTCCTCATTGAGCGAAAATTGGTTGAAAAGGCATTGAAAAGACGACATAATTTACGTCCAAACAACGTCTACAGTCAGTTGACAAGGGAAAGGCGAAAAGCCGTCATTTTTATATTGCTCAAAATACGTTGAAAAATGGGTTTGCAAAACCTTTTAAACATCAATTATTGGACTAAAGTGGGACAAAATCAGACCGAGATAAATAAGATTTGAAGCAGTTCGTCTGGATAAGCCAATGCATTTCGGAGAAAAGGTTAATGATCATTAAAAGTAGGTTTATCTAGTTAAGTATGAGTTGTGAAGTTTTCTAATACCTTCTGTATGAGCTGTTAAGCATGGTGGTGTCTGTATCATGCTGTGGTCCCACATACACACCCCAATGGATAAAGCAGGGTAAGAAATGGAATGGTTCAAAGCTGGACCTGATAAGTACTTTACAGAAAAAAAGCTAGTTTAAATAAATTCTAACATTACGGATAAGAGCAGTGGGAAGATTTCTAACTACAAACATCCAGAAGCTAGTTGATGTCTTGAAGATTCCTTTTCTTGAAACTTGCTAAGGAAGATTTATCCAATAATACTGAGGGTTTAAAGTTGTTTTTGAGCCTGTATGAGAGAAAATGAGTAACTATAGCTCTAGGAAACATTGAGGTTATATGTTGGTAAAGACACCGAACAAGAACAATTCAAATTAATCAATTAAAACAACAAGTGATATTCTTTTTTTTTTTTTGTCGATGCTTGGATATAAATTATTGACCCAAACTACACCTAATGTTAATAAACCGCTGTATAGTAAAGCCTTTAGAGCAGTTAGTACTGACATGAGTGCGTGCCGGGCTGTTCCACAGGTCAGTGATTTCACTCAGGTTCTCAGGCAGGTCGTCCTCGTGATCAGCCTGTGCAGCTAGCTCCAGGTTGCGACAGAATGGGTCCATCCACACTGGGTTGGCTCTGTGGAGGGAAGCAGCACAGGTTCTTCCTTAAATAAGTCGATTACTGTAGTGGTTTGATTTCCAGATGACATCTAGTTGAACAGGGTCATTTTGGGGAATGGAGTTAATCCTTTTACTGCTTGGGTCACTATATTAAATACATAGCTAGCATTAAAAAACAAACAGCAATCTGAGGTTCTAAACTTTCTAAGTGCACAAACTGATCTCATTGATCTGTAAAAGTCATGCATGAAGGATTTGGTTCCAAAGGTAATTCTCGTTAGCCTCGTGAGACCATCCTGATCTCGCGAGCTTTCAAGATTTCACT
>NW_015151147.1:238906-240358 GCF_000732505.1 Cyprinodon variegatus | reverse complement strand
TTGAATTGAATTGAATTGAATATAGATCTCACCCATCGAACGAGTACTTGTTAGTGTTTGGCATGTCCAGGATATCCATTAGACCTTGGTTTCCTGCACGGCAAAAAGCAAATAAGAAAGATGTCTTCCATTCGTCTTAAATTGCATCATCAGCATTTGATAACAGCTTACGACGCCGTTCTGCCTGTAAAACAACCTGCTCACCTGTTGATCCCGCAACAATAGCTTTAAGCTTCCTCTGGTGTCTGCAGCACAACAGAAGAAAACACCATGAGAAGATAAGGTAACTCTGCACACGCGTGCTTCGGCTGCTTTTAAGATCACTGCGCATTTAAAAGAAATCTGCCATGACAGAAATATCTGCAGGATTCTTACACTCTGCGATAATGCCAGTTCATTGTTACAAACAAAATCCCTGCCAAGCACAGCAGCACGGCCAGGATAATGATCACCAGCTGTGAAAAGGGAAAGAGAAAGAAAAAAAAAGGCAACAGTAGGAAATAACTTCCACAGTATTTGAGCTCAGAAAGTCTGAGCTTTTTGCAGACCTGCAGAGTGGAGATGTCGTCGGGCAGTTTGTCACCAACAGCAGGCTGGACGTCCACTACGTTGTACGTCCGAAACAAGCTCCTCAGTTGCTCCTTGTTCTCATCGATCATTTGGATGACTCTGCAAACGTTTACACACAGTTAATACTGTGCATACACAGGCCTGACTGATCCAAACCTACAGGATGCAAAAGGGAAACATACCTTTCCACATCCAGGATGGTGTTGGTCTGGTTGTTGACGACATGGATGAGCATGTCGGTCTGAGCGTAGCTCACTCTGCCTTTCTTGTCCACATGAAACTACAGGTTGTTAGAGTGAAAGAAAAATGCCAATTTTTTGCAATGTTCTATGTTGCAAGAACACATTTTCAATGTATTTCACTGTGATTTGATGTAATAAACCAACAAACATGATCTTCAAATTAACAGATAAGGAGAAATATGTGGCATATCAACACATTTAGTCGATTTTTAGGGCCACAAACCCACTGTTTAGCTTGGGAAAAACACCAACCTGCAAAACATCCAGACCTTTCAGGTCTCTGGCTCCAATCTACTTTGCAGAACCAGAACCAAACATGAACATTTTACACTCCACTGATCTGGAATAAACTCCCATAAACCTGTAAGCACTGAAACTCTCAGCTGCTTCACAGGGAAATTAAAAACATATGTTAAGATTTTTATATCTAAACAGAAATTTTATAGTCCAACTTTCTCTCGTTTTATTACTTATTTTTTAAATGTCATCTTAACTTACTTTTTCCTTAGTATTCTCTTTAATTTTTTAGTTCATTAATTATTTAATGACCTTTATGCAGACATGTTCACAAGTCATTTTTTGCAAATCCAAGTCAAGTCTTAAGTACGGAAGAGGATTAGGGCCACTGGAAAAAAAAAAA
>NW_015151147.1:235449-236551 GCF_000732505.1 Cyprinodon variegatus | reverse complement strand
AAAAAAAAAATCAGTTAACTTTTTTTTTTTTTCCAGTGGCCCTAATCCTCTTCCGTACTTAAGTCTTGAGAAGTCCTGTCGCAATAATCAATTAATCGCACAAGAAAATTCTAATCACTTGATTAATAAAAAAAAAAGTGCAATAATTTGCGCGCTTGCTTGTTTCTCCTTGTGTTTTCATTTCCGTCACTGAGACGCTATAGCTTAAAGGTCACTATTATATCTATGGAATGATCATTATCTTGAACTGGTAAATGAAAAATACAATTTAAAAAAGCACACGCAAACATTTTTTCCAGTTAAATTTTGCATCTTTAGTTTTTTTTTTCTTTCAAAAACAACAATATTCTTACAGTATTTACCTGACATTTATGGTTACAACTTTTTCTAGTTTTAGCGGTAAATGTCTGCTCTTTTATTTTTAAGTGAAAATGAGGGCTGTGGGGAAAAAAAAAACAATCACAATCCTGCCTTTTATTAATACATATGAAGTTAGCAACTACAACTGATAAAGAAAAACCCTAAATAAATACCAGGACAATAACGATTCTTTCATAAAAGAAACATTGTGGCAATAACTTTTTGTAACTTAATGCCCTGGAACAGACAGAACCGACTTGGTGGGCAGTATTTTCAACATTATTCACAACATATTTCTCCTTTATGACTGCCATGGAGTTTTTAAAGCTGGGCTTGTTGATCAAAGACAAGGGGAGGTTGCATGAAATAATAAGGTCCTGAATTATAGCCACTGTGGCTGATAAAATTAGATGTGGTCAACCCAGCATCGCGTATTTTTTTTAAAAGAAGCTGCAGTTTGCTGCTCTTTTATTCCCGCCTTATGTAAAGTTTTTTTAGCCAAAGGTTATTATGAACGGTGGCACCGAAACAGGGGGGCTAATCATCGCCTCCATATCTGTATGGGTTGCATGAATGCATGCGTATGGCCGCGCGGGCATATATGTCACGTAGCGTTGCATCAGTGACGTCAGTGCTACGTGACAGTTTGACAGCCACTCTGCCGTTTTTTTTTTGTTTTTTTACCTCTGCTGTGTGCGGGTAAGGCGAGCGGCGATCAGTCAAGTTAGTAAAACAAAAAACA
>NW_015151147.1:231980-234031 GCF_000732505.1 Cyprinodon variegatus | reverse complement strand
CTTAATGTAGTTGCGCTTTTAGATTTGTAGTTGCAGTTTGCACTTCAGGGCCACCGTATCAAGGTGTAGACCCCCCCCCCCCCAAAAAAAAAGTAAGTATAATGCAGCAGGAGCAGTAAAAACATGCGTGATGCTTGTACAACTTTAGTTCTGACGCGCAGCTGTAACATCTTTGCTGCTCTAACTGCGGGGTCAAAAAGTGTGTTTAATGCGCGTTGGGCGGGGCTACTCTATGCTTTCTTTGCCTGTAACAATGGCAGCTATATTTGCTGTGATCAGTGGGTAAAAAAGTAGTTTAAATGTGTTTTTAAGTGAGAAAGTCCACATGAAAACTTCCTCTGTTCATCAAGATTAATATCCGGACTTCAAATATTATTTCTCAGTAGGAGCCACTCAGATCTACTGTACACCGGCGGTGCTCTGTCAACAGCAGCCTCTGGCCCGGTCACCTCTTCGCAGTTTTCTGCTGATGTATGTAATGCATATGTAAAATCAAACATATTTTGCCAGCAGGTTTCATCAAACATATTTTGCCAGCACCAAGATGCGCGTCAACCATTGATTTTGCATGTAAACCAGCTGCTTCTGCTGCCTCTTGCGGTCTGAACGTAGCATTAGACAGTGAAAGGGAGAAAGTCTGACCTGTATGTCATCCAGGTTTACGATGGCTCCTGTGATGTTGGACAGCAGGCTGATGAAATCGTCCTGGTTTTCCCGAACCCAGTCAGGAATCTCGTTGAAGACTATCTTGACCCTCTGGTCGTCTCGGAGGATGTAGATGTTCACGTTGGTGGTGGCGCTGTGACCTGCTAGGTCACAAGCTAAAATCTCTAGCTGAAAGTAGCCTGGGTCGTAAGCCGTGAAGAGGTCATAAGTCCGAATCATTCCATCCGTCAAACCTGCAACGAGATGAAGCAGGAAAAGAATCCCACAGGGAATCAAACAATGGTGAAAAAAAAAAATAACTGGTACATTTTGTTGCATCTCAAATTTTTAAAACACATTATTTACTAAAAACGATTGAAAATAAGTGTTAAATGGTTCTGTTGTACCAAGTGAGATCTGATGTATATGTTGGTGAAACACGTTTTCTCACCAATGGTGAAGATGTTGCCCACGTCTTCGCTGCCGTTGCTCTGGGTCTGGAAGTAGCGGATAGTAACGATGTGGTACTGGACCACACTGTTGTTTCCAATGTCGTTGTCTACAGCCACCACTTTGATGAGGTCTGAGCCGACTTTAGCATTCGCAGCAACACCTTAAACAAAAACACCAAGTTAGTCGATAAGTTAGATTTCCTCGCAACCTCTAACACTGAGCTGTCATCTTTACCGGCGGTGTATTCTGTCTTAGAAAAACGTGGCGTCTGGTCGTTAATGTCATCCAATTCTATTCGGACTTCCAGAAGGCTCGGGTCAAGATTGGGGTCCAGTGCTTTGGCTCGTAATGACCTTTGACCCTTGGGTGGAGTCCAGCTCCTGTTGCTGGAGGCCTTGATGATGATGAGGTAGGCTGGGATCTCCTCCCTATCCAGGTCCTTGAAAACCTTCAGCACTCCATCGAGACTCAGGCCAAAGTTTCCGTCGCTGTTTCCTCCTTCGGCAGGACATGAAAAAGATGTCATGTGAAGATGGATCTTTCCAAATTCCTGCAATGTTCTCTAGCTTTTGATGTGCAAAAGCTGTCATCTCTTCACACAATAGGAAGATAATATATTCAGAAAATAATCCCTGGAACCTGTTCTGAAATCCAGGCGTTACTATAAAAAAGGATATCTTTCATCATGAAATGATAAACAGCACAAACATCTTCAAAGAAAGCCATTATACCGGCAATGAAGTAATAGACAATGGCATTGGAGCCCTCGTCTGCATCCACAGCTCTGGTTATGTTGCCCACCACAGTACCAGGGGGGGAGTGCTCTGGAACGGTCAGCTTCTGGTAGGGCAGGCTGCCCCGCTGAGAGGAGAAACAAACCGTTACGAGATGCAACTGTTAGGTTTGTGCTTTATACATCATGTGCATTGTTACTTTATTAGCCAGATTAGAGA
>NW_015151147.1:229070-230497 GCF_000732505.1 Cyprinodon variegatus | reverse complement strand
CTTCTAGCGGGTTGCGAGTTGTTTTCCGCAATTTCGGTCATAAAAACAAAACAAGCCGGCCTCCTGTCTGCGGCGCTGTCTGCAGTCAGCTACAATTTGGGAGAGGAGCAGCGGAGCGTCTGGGGAGGGGGCGGAGTCTGGAGCCGAGCTATTTCATTGAACTCATTGCACTGATTTTGTGCAGTATTTTTGCAGTATTTTTTGATGCAACTTTTCTACTTCTGTTATTTGCTGTTGTTTAAAAAAAAATGCATAACGATATTACAGCTTTCATTGATTTATTTCAAACTTGAAACTTTGTTTAGCCTGTAAGGTGTAAAACAAAATGTTTTAACCGATTAATCGAATCGAATCGAGTCGTGGTGTATTCTTGAGTATCGAAAATAATCTAATCGTTGGGTCAAGAAATCGATACTGAATCGAATCGCCATGATGGATGTGATTTACACCCCTATTTTATAGTCCTTTTTTACATGTTATTACCCAGTTTGAGTTAAGAGTAGTAAATAACTTGCTCCCAGGAAAAGGACCGTGAGGAAGCCCCGGAGGCGCAACGGCCTTTTTAGGGGACATGACTTCCTCATTTAACACAACACGACCCTTAACTGTACATCTGAACTTCATCTCAGTGCTTACCGGTGGCTTCAGGAAGACCGGTTCGTTGTCGTCAATATCCAACAGCGCCACCTGCAGTGGCTGCGTGGTCTCATAAGGCACTGGTTGACCCATGTCCCGGGCCACGATGATAAGCTGAGAGAGAGATTCACACTTTTATTTAATGTGCTGTCGGATGCTGAGGCTACAGGGACGCGGCAGACTCACGCTAAGCAGGGCTTGTTTCTCTCGGTCCAGTTTCACTGTGGTGGTGATGACTCCGGACGTGGGGTCGATGTGAAAACTCTCCCAGTCTCTGTTCCCAGCTCCTGTCTGCAGGAAGGCGTAGCGGACCTCTCCGTTCACGCCCTCGTCAGAGTCGGTTGCATGGACCTCATATACGGGCAGGCCTGGAGGTTGCTCCTGCACAAACAGACCGGTTCCACAAACAGAAGTACTTGGTGGGATTTGAATTAACTGAAGTTGGTGACATTTTAGGACAATATAAGAAAATAATCTAACTGATTTAAGCAGGAGGGATTAACAAGCAGTAAATGGCTGAAGAATAAAGTTAGTTGTACATTTTCTACCTGTCATTATTTGATTCTGTTTTGCATATTTATTAAATAAATCCTAACTACGTTATTTACATAGTGCAAACCTGTTCCTACCCCCAGAAATTTCTACCTTGGATATGAATCTATTAGTGTTTTCTGCATGAACTAAAAAAGGAATAACAACCCCCCTAAAATTAGTAGACCGACTTTTTACAGCAGTTGTATCAAAGGAACACATTTTAGTCATTCTGCTTCATTCTATCTCTATTCTCCCAC
>NW_015151147.1:225985-227473 GCF_000732505.1 Cyprinodon variegatus | reverse complement strand
TTTGAATAAATCTATAATATATATATAATAAACGGAATTGAATTTTATTGAAAAACAGAATAAGATGCTAATATTAGCCTAGCATAAAAAACTTCTGCCTAAAAACTGTCAGATAAAAAAATAGCCTGAGGCTAAATAAATCTCTCTGTAGGTCTCAATCACAAGGTTAGAAGTCAAAAAGGTGTATGTTAAATTATTTTCCCAGTTTAATGTTGGATGTGCAGAAAATCCTGTTGGAACAAAATATCAGAACAAGCTGTTTATGGCAGCTAAACTCAGAGTTAATGAATCTTGATGTATTCAGATCCATTTGAGTATAAAAATAAATCTAACTATGGATGAAGAGTGAGGTTTACAATTATATATTTTTTTATGGAGCAGCTCAGTGTTAAATGATGTCTGTTCTGCATAAAAACACACATTCAGGTCAAATGAGGTTTGATTGTGATAAATATAGATTAGCCACATGTTCACCCACTGCATGCATGGGTGAGCTGCTTCACAGAAATGATTATACCCAGGAAGAAGATAAAAATAATCCACATGTGCACATCATTGCACATGTAGATCAGGAGTTCATTTTTCACTCAACTCAAAAGAAAAGCTGAATGAAGAAAACAAATAATTGCAAGAGGAGGGCAGCCATTACACCCAGACTGGTGCAGATACCTCAGAGATATGAATGATGGTTCCATTAGCTGGTCTGCGAAACACTGGTCTGTTGTCGTTGACGTCTATGACAGTGATGATCAGGTCTGCGGTGCCCCATAAAGGGGGGCGTCCCTGGTCTGTAGCTACAACGGTAAAGTTGAAACGTTCTGAAGATTGAAGCAGGCGGCGGGAACGCACCAATCCGGTGATTGGATCCAGGGAGAAGGCGTCTGAAAACCCACATGATAAGAAAACAGATAAGAAAGCTGGACCATTATTGGCTGCATAAAAAAATAATTAAGCTTCACTTTTTCAAATAAGTGCAGAATATCACTGAGTTATGAGATTTTACTCCCTAATCTCTGCTAATCCCAATTATCTCAAAATTTTATTATTTTAAAAAGAATTGTAAAGAATTTCCTGTTTACTTTAACACTTTAATATCTGTATAACCAGATTATTATATTTAGATTCTCCACATAGAATCCTACCAATAGTCTTTCTTAGGATACAAAGTGAGCAGCATGGCTGGCACACGCACTGATGCACCATGTGTGTTAAAGTCGAGGCTCAGGGGCCGAATCTGGCCCTCAAGAGGGATTTTCTGCCCCAGCATAGCAATTTGAAAGTGTGGTCGAAAAATTTAGATTTCTCTTGTTTCATATATTAGTACGGAAGAGGATTAGGGCCAGTGGGAAAAAAAAAGTTTACCGACTTTAATTTTTTTTTTCATTTTAGTATTGGAAAAAAGTCAGAATTCTGACTTTTTTCTCAGAATTCCGACTTTAATCTCAGAATTCTGACTTTTTTTCTTAGAATTCTGACTTTAAACTCAGA
>NW_015151147.1:222758-224104 GCF_000732505.1 Cyprinodon variegatus | reverse complement strand
CTCAAACAACTCACATCTTTGTCAGTGAAACTGAGTGCTCCCACATCTCTACCTTCATGAGATTAAAGTCAGAATTCTGACTTTAAAGTCAGAATTCTGACTTTTTTCCAATATTAAAAAGAAGAAAATGTTTAAAATCAGTAAACTTTTTTTTTCCAGTGGCCCTAATCCTCTTCCGTATATTAGGTATGCTATTTATCCAGTTCATAATGTTTTTACACAGTCTGCTTATCCTGCAAGGCCACAGATTATCTGAGTGAGAAGTGTTTTGCATACAAGGAATACTTATTCAGTAACAAGCCAGATTCTTTCTCAAGAATTGTTATTGTTTAACCAAAGTATGTGTAATTTGTTTTGACTCTAACAACTTTCACAGATTTTTCCTCACTATAAGCAAAGGAGAAGAACTCTGTCTGGGTCAGAACAGGGCTGATTACCGTGCCATAAGGGCCGTATGATGAACTGTTCTCTTTTTGCAAATATATGAATATAAAGTTCCGACTGAGTGAAATCCAGGGATCTCAGTTTATTTAACTGGGGTGAATAGTTTAATACTTTTTTCCCACTACAAACGCTAATTAAAATCCCCATAAATCTAAATTTGGATCCAACACATCCCCTTTGAAATAAAACATTTTAAATATAGAAAAGTGTGCATTCCTTTTCTGCTGCTTCAGTTACACATTATTAAACTGCAGAAAACCCAATGATATCAAAGGGGATTTGTGAATTTGATCCGGAGAATTGTGAAATTGAACACTCTGACACATGTTCCGGTCCTTTTTGTCATTTGTTGGTAGATTCCTACCTAAATGTGCTCCAAGTAGGCTATAGATCAACGCAGCGTTCTGTCCTTCGTCCAGATCCACCGCTGTGATCGTGATCACTGATGTGCCGCTGGGCTCATTCTCAAACACGCTGGTGTTGTACACTTGCTTCGTGAAGCGGGGTCGGAAGTCGTTGACATCCAGAACCGTCACCAGAACCTCGTATGTCAAACAGGAAAGAAACTTTACTCAGGGTCCATAAAGACACGGTCGATATTGGCAGAATAAAAATCATTAACAGTTGGCAGATTTTCAACTATAAGCCATAAAACACTTAGTCTCACTGTAAATCATCCAAACCTTTTCTGTTTCAGGTCAGCTGGGATCACCAAACCGTACTTAATGTTTAAATGTCTCCATTTATTCATTCTCTTGTATTTCAGCTTTTAAACTGCATGATGGGTAATTTTTTCAGGATATCTTTCAACAAGTTTCACAGCATAGTTTAGTGTAGGGATGCACGATATTGGGATTTTGGCCGATATCCGATATGCCGATATTTTAAAACTCATGTAGCCG
>NW_015151147.1:219442-222319 GCF_000732505.1 Cyprinodon variegatus | reverse complement strand
AGAACTGCTGTATGTGGGTCACGTTTATAAGCCGTCTTGAAAAAAATCCCTTTTCCATCACAGCTTTAGTGATGGCGGCTCTAAATCATTTACTTTTTCTCTTTGAGCCCCAACTTCAACTCCTGGCTAATATTATGTAAAACCCCCTTTATAATAAAACACTCCTAAGGCCAGCTCTGTGATTGGATGTCCTCTGGACTCTATGCAGGAGGTGGGAAACAAAAGGATCCAAACTAAACTAACATCTCTGTTGGATAATGTCTCCCCCCATGCATGAAGCTGGTGCTGAACTGGAGAGCTCCTTCAGTGACAGACTGCTGCTCCTTAAATGCACCAGGGAGCGTTATCACAGATTCTTCCTCCCAGCAGCTGGAAAACTCTAGAACCACCACTGTTCCCAACAACCTCAATCAGTTGTTCCATTCATGCTGATTTTGCCCAGTTTCTATCTCAGTCAGTTAAATAACAT
Source organism: Cyprinodon variegatus (assembly GCF_000732505.1). NCBI lineage: Eukaryota > Metazoa > Chordata > Actinopteri > Cyprinodontiformes > Cyprinodontidae > Cyprinodon > Cyprinodon variegatus. The sequence goes on along the minus strand of NW_015151147.1, from coordinate 221,850 downwards.
GCTGCTGTCCTTTTGCACATCTAAAATATCCATCACTGTATTTCCATAGCTGGATATTGGTTATTTATTCTCCAGGTACACATTTTTTATAGTGCTAAAACACTTTACTGTACCTTATTTTATTGTTTATCTTTTAACTCTTCACTGTTATGTTATTCTTATACATTTTTCTAAGGTCCATGTTTGTGTGACCATTTTTTTCTATAATCATTTTGAGATATAAACACCAGAATTTCCCCATTGTGGTAGAAATAAAGGGTAGGCAATAATAAGCTTTGCTTCAGCCTATTCCTCTTTTTTTTGGGTAAATTGTTGGTTTTGTTTTGATATTGTTGTTTTGTTGTTTAATGTTGGATTATTTGCTAAAAAATAAAGTGAAAGTGAAGTGAAATAAAGGGATTTTCTATTCTACATGGTGTGATTTTCATGTTTCCTTCTAATTTTCCATCTCTTATTATGATCACATATTTCAGTCTCAGCTTCATTAGGCTACAGAAACAGAAAAATGAAACCATTAGTCACTCAGGGCTTTATAAGCTGTAATCGGTTTCTCTTTGTTGTTTTTGGAGTCACGGCTTCTTCCTTACTGATAGCCTTTCAACTCATGGATTATAAAACTCTCCAGGGTGTTGGAAACAACAAAAAGCCCTCATGTCTGGGGTTTTCCTTCTTTCTTAAGCCATCTCCTTCCTGCATGGTCAGACATTTTCCTGCTGCTTCTATAACTTTGCTGAATGTAGCTCCTTAAGGGAACTGGAGATCGCACATAAGAGGTCCAACATTTTCTCCTTTGCTGAAGTCTCCTGATTGTTCCAGAACGTCACATCAGAACATCTGAGGTATTTTTTCAATGTTTCATTCATTAGTTTGCCTTCATTAAATCGAAATGTGAATTTACCAAACAGACGAAGCAAAAATTGAATTAAAAATAAGTAAACATTTCTTAAAACAAGTGTGTTTGTCCTTGATTTGAGATGATCTGCCAACACTGGAAAAATGATCTAGAAATAAGTAGAATTTTCTTAAATTCAGTGTATTTACCCATAATTTGAGTAAGTAAATGAGGTAGTTTGCCAATGGAATGAGTATTTTTACTCTTAAAAAAAGATAATTAGATAAAATGCACTTGAAATAAGACAATGCAGTTGTGTTTTCCTATTTTAAGAGTAAATTGTCTTGTTCCATTGGCAAAATGTCACTTTTAACTCCTCAATCCAAGAACAAATGCATTTATTTTAATAAAAAAAATGTCTTATCTAGATTTGGATTTTTTACAGTGTTTTTCGGCCTTTAAAGAGAGATAATTTGATATTATGTCCTTAAAAATAAGATAATGTTGTAATATGTCCTTACTTTAAACAAAAACCATCTTATTGGATTGGAAAATGCTCTAATAAAAGTAAAATACACCAAAAATAACCAATTTTTGCAGCAAAATGCTCCAATAGTCGTCTTATAATCCTCACACTTTGTACAATTAAAATAACTATAAAATTCCTGAATAAGCTCAAAGATTGAGCCGGATTTAATATCAGAAAGTGATGAAAAAATGTACTTTTACATGATATATGTAAAAGTCGTGTAAAAGTGTAAAAGTCGATGTAAAGCTTTACTGTCCCAACCTGAACAGAGTTCTCTCTCCTGTTGTTGGGGCTCCCTCCAGGGTTGTCTCGTGCAACAGCAGTTAAAGTGTAGTGGTCCTTGGTCTCCCTGTCCAGAGGGGACAGGATGTAGATTTCTCCCTTTGGGAGAAAAAAAAAGGACAAGGAATGATTGGGAAGAAGTTTCTCAGTGGGAGTGATGGAGTTCTAAAGATTATTCTGACTCCACGCTGTTCCTAATATGACAGAAAACAGCATGGAGCTGTAATATCAGGACTGTACATGGGACACTTTCCTTTCCAGACCGCATTATTTTTAGCTGCCTGAAAAGAGAAACCACAGCAGGTTGCTTCCTACGAGTCGCTGCATGTATATCTTGTTTGTTGCCTGTTCTAAAAAAGCTGCAGTTCAAAAAGTTATTTGGATAAAATCTGCTGCAACAAAAACTATGCGGGCCTAAAACACGAGGAAGGTAAACATCATGATTCCTGTAGGAGGGAGAACTTTTTGACTTTCTAAACTCATAAAAGAAATTAAATTTTACACTGGAAAAAAAATCTAGGTAAAAATATCCTAAATTAAGTGTTTTCGCCTTAATTTGAGTAGGTAAATAAGATAGTTTGCCAATGGAATTAGTAATTTTACTCTTAAAATAAGATCATTAGATAACATGCTCTTGAAATAACAACGTAATTGTGTTTTCTTATTTTAAGTGTAAATTGTCTGGTTCCATTGGCAAAGTGTTTTTGTTTAACCTCCTTAATCCAAGAAATAATGCACGGAAGATGATTAGGGCCTCTGAACAAT
>NW_015151147.1:215073-216118 GCF_000732505.1 Cyprinodon variegatus | reverse complement strand
GTTAATTCTTATACCACTATTGCACAATAACTCTTGTTATTTGGTATATATCTATTATAAATTCCCATTCATTCATTCATTCATTCATTCATTCATTCATTCATTCATTCATTCATTCATATATAAGCAAGCAATCTAAAATAAAAACCCAAAATCTTTCCAGGGTTTTATGTGGAAGGTTCTGTAACCAGCAGCCGTCTGCAGGTCAAACCATTCCGTCACCTGATAGGAGGGTTGTAGAAAAACTGGGTTGTTGTCGTTGACGTCCACTATCCTCAAATAAACTGGAAGCTCGGCGCTCCTTGGAGGCGTCCCGTGATCCTGAGCCCGTATGGTGAAATTCAGCCACTGCACTTGCTCAAAATCCACCGTCTGATTGGCCACGATTTTACCTAAAAAAGCAGCAGAAGCTGTTGGACTTATTTTTTTAACGAAAACACACAAAGATAATGTATGATGTGTTTTTTCTTTGCAAGAAATCTGCAGCAGCTTATGGGTGACCTCACCAGTAGAAGAGTCTTCCAGCCTCACATATCCGCCTCTCGGGACGTGGAGGAGCTGATAAATGACCTGACCATTGGGACCCTTATCAGGGTCTACAGCCGACACTGACAGCAACGTTGTGCCCGGCTGAGCTCCTTCTAAAATCCTCTCGGTGAAGTTGGTGACTCCGAAGGGCCGGAAACGAGGAGCGTTGTCGTTAACGTCCAGGACGTTAATGGTTAGTCTCGCTGAGGAGAGATAGAAAAAATATACGTAAATACAGCAGCTTCAATAAGAAAGATCTGTAGATGGGGTTTGGTGATATTAAGTGACCTAATATGAAGAACCACAAATTTAGGTTAATTTTTGACTTTAATTTTTGACTTAAAGGTCAGATTTGGGCAGCAATATGACATATGGAGTGAAATTTGTTCCATTATTGCTGCAACCAATTAGAAAAAAAAGGCAAAACAGAAATTAAACACTGAAAAACGAAAGTTTTGAGAGCAAAAGATTTTATTTGAATTTTTCATTTTATGTTTTAGACTTCTTATTTTCAAAT
>NW_015151147.1:210664-211943 GCF_000732505.1 Cyprinodon variegatus | reverse complement strand
GTACAAGTTTTAGTATTTTTTGCACAAACCTTAGGCAACTCCTTTTGAAATTATGAGAAATAAGACAGAAGTTCAATGGAAAAAAAAAAACAGATGCCTGGTTTTCATGTAGGTTTATGTCTAAAAATCTAAAAACTAGTTTGAAATAATGCACTCTAAATAAAATCTATAACAACAGATTGCTTTCAGAGATACAGAATAGAGATATTCTGTGAAACCTGCTCTTGTTTGTGCACTAAAAAAACCCGTGAAACCTTTGGAGGAACTACAGAGATCAGCTGCTCAGGAATGAGTCTGTCCATGAGAAACCTATTAGTTCTGGACTCAACAAAGGGGCACAAAGAAATAGAAAACTAGAGGCGCTATGGCACCTTACCCCCAGCTAACAAGTGGAGGAAAGAGTTCTGGTTGGAGCACAGAAAACTGAACATTCTGGCCTTCATGCAAAACTCATTGTTAGGTGGAAAACGGATATTTTATACATCATCCTGAATATATATTCTCAATGTAACATACAGCAGTGGCAAAACCAAAGAGGAGACAGCATTGATCTGAAGATGGAGTCGAATGTATCACTCTGCTTCATTCTATCTCTATTCTCCCACTCTGCAGAATCTGTTAGTTCAATCTCTAACGTTCTGCTCTCTTTGCTTTTTCTCATAGCAGCTTCATCTGGTCTGTTCCTGTTTGGCTGTGACTCCATCCTGGAGAGAAATATCAGCTGTGCTGCTGCCATAAACACCTTTTTTTTTAATAGATGTTGGAGATCTGCCTATTTTTCAGTGTAGTCCTGTTTCTCTGACTGTGAGTAACTGGATGTGCTCTCTTTATCCTCTGACATTGGGGCTGGCTGGGAGCTCATCTGATTGGCTGTGTGTTTCCTGGACAGTGCCGGCTCAGGAGCTGGTTGACACGTTCCTTTGTATCTATGCTTCTTTTTCTATGTCTGCTTCTGTCTCCTTGAACCCCAGTGGGCCTCAGCAGATGGCCGCTCACACTGAGCCTGGTCCTGCTGGAGGGTTCTTCCTGTTAAAATAGAGTTTTTCCTCTCCACTGTCGCCATATGCATGCTTGTCGGGAGGGATTGCCTTCGAGTCAATAAGTCGTTGCAATCAACTGGTTTTCCTTAGATAGAAATCTTTTTAATCAATTTGACTGTATGATCTAGTTGAATTGTGTCTGTAAAGTGCCCTGAGATGACATGTGTTGTGAATTGGCGCTATATAAATAAAAAACTTTAACTAAATTTAGAAAAACACCCTGAAAAAAAATCTATAAG
>NW_015151147.1:206697-209013 GCF_000732505.1 Cyprinodon variegatus | reverse complement strand
TCAAATTAAGGCTAAATATACTTAATTTAAGCCATTTTTTACTTATTTCTGGATTGTTTTTGCAGTGTATTTATTGGATTTTATGAATATTGCAAAGAATAATTATGTTTGACACATTTTAAACCAGAAATCCTCTCTGCCAAAAGAGCATGACTTCTCCAGTTAAGACTGAGAGTGGATAAGAAAGTGGAGTTACCCTGCGAGCGATGCGCGGGTTCTCTGGGTTATCCCGAACAGTGATGGTTAGTATGTACTCCGCCACCCGCTCTCTGTCCAGCGGCCTGTTCACCTGAACGACTCCGGTCTGAGGGGGACAGAAACGAATCAGAGCGACAAGCTTAAAGGACATTTCACTACACACCAACTCAGGAGGCTTTATAGAAAGAAAAAGCACAGAAACAGCTTATATTATATTATAAAGAACAAAAAAATAAATAAGGTAAATATTACAAAGTCAAATAAATAAAGAAGCTAATTAAAAGAGTTATATACATTTATGTCTCACTGTATAATTTAATTTCTACTTACATTTATTTGTTTGTTGCATTTTTGGTGTTAATTAATTGTATGCTTATTTCTTTATTGAGCATTTATTTATTTCTGTATTTATTTTTAAATATGGCAGAGTTGGTCCTCCATAAACAGGTACCTTAAGTTCTTAGGATTGTTTAGACAAAAAGGCCCAATCTACTTCTGACTTGCTGGAAGTCACACTGTTCCTGCAGGAGCATTTAAATCAGCATGGGATGCTTTATATCAATAAAATAATGCATCTGAAATGCATTCCTGCTGGATTGGCATTGACTTAAAGAACTGCCCGCCGGTACCTTCTCAAAATCCTACATCCACAAGGAGTACAGCTGAGGCTTCAGCATCATTTAAAACAACCAGGTCCCAACTTTTATTTTCTTTTATTTTATTTTTTAATCTAAACTTTATGTGGCATGTCGATTCAAATGAAAAACTAAAAACATACGGAATCTGTTTTAATGGAGCTGTTCACGGATTTTCACATTTGGTCATAAGGCTGCATGCTCTCTCCACTAATACTCAGACATGTTCACAAGTCATTTTTTGCAAGTCCAAGTCAACTCTCAAGTCTAGAGTAGCAATAATGTTGCAATATTAAATTAATCGCACAATAAATTCTAATGACATGATTAATAAAAATAAGTTCAATAACTTGTTTGTTTCTCCTTGTGCTTTCATCTCCGTCACTGAGACGGTATAGCTTAAAGGTCGCTATTATATCTATGGAATGATCATTATCTTGAACTGGTAAGTGAAAAATACATGCTTATATGTCACGTAGCGTTGCGTCAGTGACGTCAGTGCTACATGACTGTTTGACAGCGGCGATCAGTCAAGTTAGTAAAACAAAAAACACTTTAAAAATAAAATATTGTTCACAAGTCGGAAATCGCGAGTCTCGGTCGAGTCTGAAGTCATTAAATATGAGACTTAAGTGAAACTCGAGTACGAGTCACAAACTCGAGTCCCCACCTCTGCTAATAGTAATCCCAGCGTTATATCTGCGTACTTTGTTGATGAAGCGAAAAACAGGGGTGGAGCTCCAACGCCTATCAGGTCAGACCTCGGTACAGAGAACTGTTCTACGGAAGAGGATTAGGGCCACTGAAGAAAAAAAAAAAAAATTCTGACTTTAATCTCAGAATTCTGAGAAAAAAGTCAGAATTCTGAATTTTTTCCCATGTTAAACTGAAATAAAAAAAAAAAATTTCAGTGGCCCTAATCCTCTTCCGTACTGTTCAGTGGAACAGATGCAGATATTTTTAAGAAGTAGTCATGAAGACCAGTTTACTGAGAGATGCTTCATTATTGGCTCAAGTAATCATAAACAAATATATAGAAAAGATCTCATAATTACGAGATCTTATCTAGATTCTAACATAATTTGATAAAATGCAGGTGACACGTCCCCCCTAAAAAATTACGTCAATGCATAGAAATTGATTTTTTTTACAAACAGCTGAGAGGCTCTATTTGTCTGAGGTGTCTAATTACAGGAAGAGCTTAACTGACTATTATGGGAACTTTCAGTGTAATTGTATGAAAACCAAGTACCGGTAGTCTGCGACATGGAAATGTCCATGTTTATGTAAGAGCAGTTGAAATAGTGATTGCTAACAAGTGCAACTTTCTGTTCTTTTAACAAGTGGTTACAGAATTAGGGCGGATTAGGAAATATCTGTGCACATTCCTTTAATGTAAGCTGCTGTTAAAGACGTTGCATGTTTCTTTTTCCTAGTATCTCAATTGGTGTTTCTGAACAACTTGAACCTCCAAAAGCATTTA
>NW_015151147.1:204177-205222 GCF_000732505.1 Cyprinodon variegatus | reverse complement strand
CTGGATAAAATTAAACTGGAATCTGATCTAAGATAAATTAAATTTCAAGCTTCCTGCATGAAGCTGACTGTTTGGTTCGCTTACCGTGTCGTTGATGTAGAAGGCTCCGCCCAGGTTTCCAGCTGTGATGTTGTAGGTGAGGAGAGCGTTGAGTCCACTGTCGGCATCCTGGGCTCGTACTCTGGCCACGGAGGTGTGGATTGAAGCACCTTCGCTCACACTGGTGTTGTGAGGCAAATTAAGTATGACTGGGTCGTTATCGTTGATGTCGAGAACGTAGACGCCCACCACTACCTGAGGACAGCAGAGGACAGGGAAACGTTCATGCTGCACATGCTGGTGAAGATTCTCATTCATCCAGGTCATAGTCATTCCAAAAAAGTAAAAAAACAACAACACACTTTTTAAAATTATTTTTATTTCCACATTTGAAGATGTTTCACTTCGCATCCAGGAAGCTCTTTCAATTCAAAATGTCAGAAATAGCGTTGAGTTCCAGACTTTGGAATGGGGGTTCATTTGGCTTCTTTTGTTAGCCTGCAATGCCCCACACCCATCTATCGAACATTTTGAATGGAAAAAACTTCCTGGATGGGAAGAAAAACATCTTCAGGCTTGGAAACAAAGTCCAGCGGATTGGTTTTTACATGTCTAAATTATCTACTTTGCCTTGGAACTGTTCTACAAATTGATAATGACATCTTTTGTCTACAGAGTTGTATTTTAATTGGCGTTTCCTAAATGTCCTGATCTGGCCTGTTTGCTCTCGCTTAATTAGTCATTCCTTTCACCTGTCGTTTTCCCTCCCTGCCTCAATTATCATTTATTCCCCTCACCTGTTTCCTCTGGTTTATATTCGTTCAACCTGAGCATTCAGTGCCAGATCATTCACTGCTTTTCTGTTAGCCTGTCTGTTCATTTTATTTCTTGGTTCATGTCCTGGATCCCGGCAGTCAGGGGAAAGAGGGTTTTTGTGTTTGTCTCGTCTCCTAATCGTCCACTGTTCCTCCCCCGCTGAGTCCGCTGGGTTTTTGGCTCTATATGC
>NW_015151147.1:201703-203520 GCF_000732505.1 Cyprinodon variegatus | reverse complement strand
ATAGATCCAGTTCCTGTCTGTTCTGGATCCCTGCGCAGGATCGGCTTCCAGCATGTCCTCTGGGACTGCAGCACTTGGGGACATTCTTGGTCTGGACTGTTAAACCAGGTAAGTGGCCAAATCAGATAATCATCTTCTGTCAGATGATCGTGGTCACTTACCTGTGTTTCTCCTGCAGAGTGTCTGTGATTGCGCGGTGCCTCGCTCTCCATCCTGCAGTGTCCGCAAGCCACTGCTTCACTTTAGTTTTTGTTAATTTAATAAACCTTTTTGAACTTTCCTACTGACTGTCTCTCCTTGAATACTGGGTCCATCTGTTCCCGTTTCATGACACTTTAAACTTTAATTCTATTCTTCAGAAATCCTCATCAGGTTGATATATGATTCCTAACTGGAATAATTGCGATGCTAAATAACTAAACCTCTACCTCACCTTCAGCTTTTAGTCACCTGAACATTCAGCATCAACATGGATTTTATATTTGCCATTTATAACTGTTTGATAAACAATGTTCGATAAAAAATACCCAAATCCCATCACCGCCATGTTTTTTTCTCTGTTTGTTGCTTTTTTTTCAGCTCTATCAGACCCTAACTCTATCTCTGGCATGACGTGGATCATTTCTCAGGATGAAAGTGATCCATGTTGCAAACCTACACCGTACATCAGGATTAAAGAGAGTACATGAGATTGCTATCATATACAGAAAGCAGAACAGAAAAGCTTAGATTGATGGTTTATCGTCCCACAGAGGGAAAAACAGGTTGTTTTTTTTAGCAGCAGGGGAAAAGTTCACAACAGAGGAAACAAAAACCGCTTTATGGTTATGAACAAACAGCATCATCACACCAATGAAAGGATTAAATAAAAATGTAAGAAATGTGCTTGTAACAGTTGTGCATCAAAAACAGCAACAGGAAAAAGCAGAAATCTAAACAAATTCCTGAGTTTGTTGGGAGCAGTGATGGTTTAAAAAGCCTAACGGCTGCTGGATATAAAGAGCTGAGGAGAATGTGAAGTGTTTTACTAAAGGAGCTCTTTAGCTTCAGCCTGGGGGTGGGAGACATTGTCCAACAGTAATATTATTTCTGCTTGTGTCGGTCTCTCTGCAATCAGCTGTATTAGGCCAAGGGTGCACCCTGTACAGCGCTGGCCTTCCTGATGAGCTTATCTAACCATTTCCCCTCAGCTATAGATAAGCTGCTGCTCTAACAAACGACACTACAAAGAATATGGCTGATATGACTTGTAGCTGTTTAAAAATCCTGTCACTTTTTCAGCATATTTCTTTATTTTCTGGATTATAACTTCATAAAAAGGTATAATCTCTTCATAAAAAAAGATTATTTTAACATTTTGAAACTCATCTGCCAACTATGGCCTTTTTTCCAAGAATGTAAATGTGAGGAAAATCCTAACAGGACAACTACAGTTACATCAGGTTCAAAAATACTGAATGCTGTTGTTCTGTCAGATGAGCATACCTCATCAGACCAACATACCCATAGTCAAAAGCATGTACAAGATGTCAGATTTGTGAATATCTCTTTAGTTTTGTACAAAAAATAGACTTCACTAGAAAAAATGGAAATCTAGAGAAGTCATTTTTTCTTAAAATAAGTGTATCTGTTGTCGGATTAAGGAGGTAAAATAGAGATATTGCCAATGGAGCAAGACAATTTACACTTAAAATAAGAAAACACAATTGCATTGTCTTATTTCAAGTGTATTTTATCCAATTATCTTATCCTAAGAGTAAAAATTCTCATCCAATTGGCAAACTATCTCATTTACCTGCTCAAATTAAGGGTAAATA
>NW_015151147.1:198811-200799 GCF_000732505.1 Cyprinodon variegatus | reverse complement strand
AAATTAAGGCGAAATACACTTAATTTAGGATATTTTTACTTATTTCTAGATAATTTTTCCAGTGTAAAAGAATAAACCGGGATTGACTATAGGTATGCTGGTCTGACAGGGTATGTTAATCTGACAGAACACCGATTTAATTAAAGCAAGTGGATTAACAATGCATTACTTAAAAAGGGTGTGTACACTTCTGCAACCAGGTTATTGCACTTTTTCTTAATAGTACAATCTTACACAATTAGTTTAACAATTCAGGACATGTCCTCCATTAACCATTGAAGCAGTTTTGAAATACTAATATTTTCTACATTACAAATATTTTTACTTGTATATCAAATATATATAGTGTTTCAAATTTGAGTGACTATTGTTCTGCTTCTATGAATGTTAATTAAAAAAAATGCAGAAGTGAAGCTTCCAAGTTCCCATATGTGAAAGAGGATATGATGATAAAAGTGTGTCTGCTTGCGTTTAACGGCGTTGACGTCAGTCTGCTCACCGAGCTGTTGCGCGGCGGCGTTCCCAGGTCCCGTGCAGTTACAGTGATGTTGTAGAAAGCTGTGGTCTCTCTGTCCAGCTCCACGTCCCTCCTCACCCGAAGCTCACCCTCCACAGGGGAAATCATGAACTCATCTGAGAGTGAGGAAGAGAAAACCCAGAGCTGAACAGTGACACTCTTCCATTGCAGGTATAGTGAGAGAGAAAACAAGCTGACACTAACTCTGGTTATCTCCACCACTGATGCTGTACTCCACTTTGCCATTAAGACCAGAGTCTTCATCTCTTGCTCTGAGGGTCCACACCCGTGGGCCCGGCTGGCCCTCCGTCACCTCAAAGGGACCCTCGTAACTTCTGGGGAAGGTTGGCGTCACGTCGTTTATGTCTAAGACTTTTACCGACACCTGAAAGCAGGAAGTAGACAGACCTCCATTAAAGAATGAAAGATGTAGGATAAAATTTCATGATTTCTGAAAACCAGCATAAAGAAAGACCGTTGTGCTGGATGTCAGGCGCAGAGCAGGATTTGGACACTGGTCAGTAGCCGTGACAACCAATGCATAATGCCCACTGCTGATTTCATAGTCCAGCTCCTTCACAGCAGTTATTCTGCCCTGAAAACACACATGACACCCACATGTTGTCATCAGCCGTCATCCCCTCTACCTGCTGCGGTTTATAGTTGCCTCACCGTGACGCTGTTGATGTTGAACGTCTGGATCACGTTGCCCTGGGCGATTGCATACCTCAGGGTCCCGTTAAGACCTTCGTCAGGGTCAATGGCTGTTACCGTGGCGATGGTGGCCCCCACGGTGTCAGGTCCTTCGCTCAGCACTGTGACGTACTCCTCCTCAGGAAACTCTGGGGCGTTGTCGTTCTCGTCAACAATTCGCACGTAGATGGTGGTCGAGGTCTGAAATCAAGACGGAAACAGATTTAGATCAATTTATTTTGTTGATACGATACGCATCACGATACATGTGTAACACTACGATTTTTCCCAGTGTAGCCCAATACATTAACAAAGACAATATATTGTGAATTTTCTAAATAATAAATCTCTGGAAAACCTGATCAGAGCTAGTTTTTTGCTCCGATGCTTCGTTCTGCTGCAGGCGGTGCAGAGCAGCTGAATCATGGGCTCATGGGTTGTGTGCTGCCAACTAGTGGTGAGTTAAATAAAAAGTTGGACAATGAAATACATGTCTGCCTTAAACGTTTTTTTACAACATTCATGTTCCATTCATACAACGGAGTATTAGGGCCAGGCTAGAGATTCGTTTTCCTTTTTAATTTGAGAATAAAGTTGTAATATTACAAGAATAAAGTAATAATATTGTGAGAATAAAGTAAAAAAATAATGAGAATGAAGTCATCTTACAACAGCCTGTTTCAGCTAGAAAGCTTGGAGCTCTGCCCAGCACTAACCAATCAGCAACCTGAGTCCACTTTGACATCCTGACCAGTTTGATGCTGCTGCTAAAAGATTT
>NW_015151147.1:194031-197490 GCF_000732505.1 Cyprinodon variegatus | reverse complement strand
TTGCAACTTTATTCTAATAATTTTATGACTTTATTCTCATAATATTACGACTTTATTCTTGGAATTTTATGACTATTCTCGTTGCAATTTTATTCTCGTAATTTTATTACATTATTCTCATAAAATTACGTTTTTATTCTCGAAATAATTAAAAAAAAATCTCTAGCCTTGCCCTAATACTCCGTCCTACATTCACCCATATTTTAAATCAATATCAATATTGTCTTGTGAAATATTACAATATTGTTTTTTTTGTAATGACAGATATTGCCTGAGAAGACATTTTGATATTTCACAAAATCAATTGTTTTCTTTTACCCCAAATATCAAGGTGTTTAAAAAAGAAAAATATCCTTTTGATATATTGTCATATGCATTATTTCATAATGCATTTCAAATGAAACCGGTTCCTTAAAACGATTTAATTATATTATATTATATTTAATTTCACATACATTCACTTTCATCCATCAGCAGTTCAACACAGTCAAATTCAGCTGATCATAAAAATGCCAAAAGTTAATGCTTCAATCTGCATCTGAGGCATAAATGTTGCAAAAACAATGAATTATCTCAGGTACTTTCTATGTAACGGATAAGGAGAGTTAAAGGGCAGTAACGTCTCTTTTAGCTCTTTATCTGGTAAGAAAGAATAAAAGCTTAACACAGAAAAACTGAAGCAGGAGTACTTTCTATGGGGGAAAAAGAGGGGGACACATGTTCCAAAAAAAAAAAGAAAGATTGTTAAACGCTTTATCTATAAAATAAACAGACAGAAACAAAAGGAGGGACAGGGCTATGAGTACTTTCTGTCAAAATGAAAACCAAACACAAGACATAAAGGGGTAAACAAGTAGAGAAAACATATAAAGCTCGATAATCTCAAATTTTGATTAAGAATTTGAAAGTTTTGGCTCCTTTCCGTTATAAGTGTGAGTAGTTTTGGCGCTAAGGTTCAGGTAGAAACGCCATCATTTGTTTAGCTTCTCTCTGATGGATTTTTATCATGTCATAATGATAATGTGAAGGCATGGTGAAGTAATTTACAAGAACTGCTTGTCAAAAAGTAATTAAGAAATTGAAAGTAAGGCTGAGTCAGAATGAAGTCCTTTAGGGAGAACTGAAAGGGAAATGTAAGGAATAAAATAGAGTAGAACATGAAAAAAATGGCCTAGGCATGACGTGAATATGCAAAGGTAATTTTTTAAGATAAAACTGAATCCAGTGAAAGATTTTAAACATAAAACATGTAAGTATCATCAAACTGAAACAAAAGCTTAAGCACTTTCTGTTTAACCTGCCTGGCCTGTTGAACCTGTGAGAGGAAGAAAGATTTAACACTTTATTTCTTTTAGTTAACAACCTGAATGTGAGCTTAGTTTTTTTTTTACCAAAGTATTCACTCAACAGAACCCCAGCTAGACATGTTTTGATAATTTCATGATGCCTTAGGAGCTTCATGCTTTACACTGCAAAAAATTGAAATCTAAGTAAGTTTATTTTCGTTAATTACAGGGTTTCTTTCTTGAATTAAGCAGCTAAGTGATACACTTTGCCAATGGAATAAGGCAATTTACATGTAAAATAAGAAAAAACAATTGCGTTGTCTTATTCCAAGTACATATTATCTAATTATCTTATCGAAAGAGTAAAAATACTCATTCCATTGGCAAATCTTATTATTTACTTGCTTGAATTATGCTAAATACACTAATTTTAAGACATTTTTACTCCTTTCCAGATCGTTTTTGTTGTGTAGAACCAGAGCTTTTCTGTTTAAGATGTTTTGGTAACAAGATTCCTTCAGTTCAGATTCATTTTAACAATCCTTCTGTTTGTGGAAAACCTTTTCTTTGTTAGAGACCCTCCTGTTGTTCTTTGGGTTCTGATCCTTCAATCAAACAGAACATTGGTAAAAACTGTCTGGAAATAAAAGGTATGGTTCTTTTCAAATTGGGCTTTTCAGATCACATTTTGAACATGAACTCTGATTGTTTTTATTGGACAACGTTTTTAAGATGTAATTTTATTAAAAACTGGTTGGCGCTCATTTCAGCCTTCTGTACTCAGTGCTAATAAAGTTTTAGTCTTTTTGTATCAAGCACTGAATCTTTTATACCAACTATTATACCGATTACATTCTTTAGCAACTTAATTTTTTTCTACCATGAGAAACTTTCTAAGAAAAGGACTTTAAGTTACATTAATAAATAAAATCTGTTATTGTCCTGATTATGGGTAAAAGTGTGAGCTAGTTTACTCAACTCAACTTTATTTATAAAGCCCTTTGAAACAACCACAGCTGCCACAAAATGTTGTTCATATCAGGTAACGTCAAAGTTGTATAAAAATAATATGGAAGTTTAAATTAATAAAACAAATCTAATAAAATTAATTAATTAAACCAAATAAAATACAATAAAATGAACCAAATGCAAACACTGGAAAAAAATCAAAATCTAGATAAGTAATTTTTTCTTAAAATAAGTGCATTTGTTCTTGAATTGAGGAGGTAAAAATGACATTTAATGCCAATAAAACAAGATAATTTACATTTAAATTAAGAAAACACAATTGTGTGGTCTTATTTCAAGTGCATTGTATCTAATTATCTTATTTTAAGAGTAAACATATTCATTTCATTGGCAGATCATTTAATTTACCTACTCAAATTAAGGGTAAATACACTTAATTTAAGACATTTTTTACATATTTCTAGATCGTTTTTCCAGTGAAAACAGAGTCTTATCGTCTGTTAAAAGCCAAAGAATAAAAAAAGGTTTTAAGTCGTATTTTTAAAATAGACAGTGGAGAGGATCGTCTAATGAGGAGGAGGAGTTTATGGAAATATGCTGCTTCAGACTAGGATTAAAACATCAGCCGCTGAAAAAAAGACAACAACAAAAAGAAAAACTGATATAAATTTCTGAAATATATTATTTTTACACCATTTTCTTTATCCATAATTCTTCATAATACATAAACACATGGAGGAAAAGGCTGATATGCAATAATTAGGTAGGTTATAGAAATGCTTTTATGGCTGAAATGAAATGAAAGAAGCTCTTTGTGCAAATTGATAAAGCAATTTGAGTTTGTCCAGCACCCCAAACAACTTTTACACTGGAAAAAACGATCTAGAAATAAGTAAACATTTCTTAAATTAAGTATATTTACGCTTAATTTGAGCAGGTAAATAAGATTATTTGTCAATTGAATTAGTATTTTTACTCTTAAAATAAGATAATTAGATCATATATGCTTGAAATCAAACAATGCAGTTGTGTTTTCTTATTATAAATGTAAATTGTCTTGTTCTATTGGCAAAATGTCTCTTTTACGTCCTCAATTCAAGAAGAAATGCACTTATTTTTAGAAAAAAATTACTTCTTTAGATTTAGCTTTTTTCCAGTGTAACCTTCAGTAAAACATTTGGTGCATTTGGTGGATCACTTTCTG
>NW_015151147.1:190913-192656 GCF_000732505.1 Cyprinodon variegatus | reverse complement strand
TTGAACTGAAATAAAATTTTAAAATCAGTTAACCTTTTTTTCTTTTTTAGTGGCCCTAATCCTCTTCCGTACAGAAAAGACAAAAACTCTTTTCTTTTTTTTAAAGTGGTCTATTACACTAATCCTAGTGGTAGGAACTTTATAAGCAGAGAAATGTTGATATAATGAACCTGAATGGAATAAACTGTGATGCAGAACTAATAACAGAAATGGGGACGTTCAAACACGCTGACCTTTGCTTTGTTAGAAACATCATAAAAGAAAAGAGCAGTGACGAACATTTCAGGAACTTCTAAAATAATCTGAGCTCAGCATCAGGGAATCAGGAACAAATGCTTGAAGCCATTTTTCTATGATGTGTTTCATTTACCAATGAAATCAGAACTTGGAACTGAGAATCAGAAGTCTGGATGAAACCAGCAAGGAATGAATAACTGACACGTTTAGGGACCAAGCTACACATGAACTACTGTACTGGAGGGAGGGAAAGATTTTCCTTTGTATAATGCATTGCCTAAAAACTACTGTTGATGCAAGGCAGCCATATTGGTTTCTTAGCTTAATATCAGGAGATTGTCTTTAACACCTTGAGTTAAAAAATCCATACAGTTTTTTTTAGATCAATAGTTAAACTGTTTAACTTCTAATTAAAGGTTATTGTGTAATTTACATGAATCATACAAAAAGTATTCGGTTGAACTTGTATATTTGACAAAAAATACACAGATCAAGTGTGTTTAACGCTAGAGATTTTATATGTCGGCCATTTTGGTTTTATATGAAAAATGTGGTGTTGATATAAATGATTCCAGAACAATTGAATCACTCAGGCAACAAGGCTTTGACTGCAACAACTGCATCATTTTTTTTTGCATAATGCGACATTAGAGCCTCAAACGTTGTATTCAGGACAGACTTCATGAGAAAGACTAACGCAAAGTAGCAAAGATGCTTCAAAAGTATGTTTTGGTTTGTCTCTCCTAACTATAAACACCCTGGGATGGAAAATAGTGCAGGCTTCCAGAGTTACGTCTAGGTTAGCATTTCTGTCATTCTTCTGTTATTGTTTATGACAGAAATGGCGCCCAGCGTGATACACAAAGTCCCAGATATTGTTTCATAACTGAGCCCTGGTTTAAACATCATCACAGGTTCCTCTCTGTGCTCTTCCTCTGTCTTCATGCTGTTTAAACGAGCAGCTGCATTCTATTAGCAGTCATGGAACACAAATGCACATTAATTTTTTTTAGCGGTATAAGAATAAAATCGGCCATAAATGACTGCAAAGCACTTAGATTTTTTTTTAACTGCATTCTTTTTAAATTGGGCTTAACAGATTACTTTCTCTTCACTTCTGGGGTTCGGATTTCCTCTAAGTTGATTTCTATTGGTCTGCATAATTGATAGCAACAGCATTTCTATTGGTTAATGTGCACAGAAAGAGCAGACGCTTGTATTGGGCTGGAAGTGAAGAGAATGGGATCTGTAAGACGTCATTTGAAAAGAATGCAGGTCATAAAACTTAATCTGAGAAAGATACGCTTGGAAGATTCTATATAATATCAAAATATAAAATCTCTGAAAAACAAAAAACAAAAAAAACAAAAAACAAAAACAAACGATATATATATATATATATATATATTTTTTTTTAAATAAACCTTAGACCTGAGAAATTAGGACTTTTATTTCATTGAGAAGTTTTTTTCTTCGAATTTCCCTTAAAAAATGTCTTCTTATACA
>NW_015151147.1:187169-190263 GCF_000732505.1 Cyprinodon variegatus | reverse complement strand
TTTATTTATGTGCATGTTATAATATTTTTGTCTGTTTTATTCTTCCTTTGTATTTTTTTTTACCTTAGTTATTTCTTCGCCGCTATTTATTTCTGTCTGCCTTTTTTAAAGAAAGAAGCTAATTAAAAGAGTTATATACATTTATGTCTCACTGTATCATTTAATTTATACTTACATTTATTTGTTTATTGTATTTTTGTTGGCAATTAATTGTATGCTTATTTATTTATTGAGCATTTATTTATCTCTGTATTTATTTTTAAATATGGCAGAGTTGGTCCTCCATAGATATGAGAAAAAAAGTCAGAATTCGGACTTTAATCTCAGATTTTTGACCAACATTTCCCAATATTAAACTGAAATAAAATTTTAAAATCTGTTGTTTTTTTTTCTGGTGGCCCTAATCCTCTTCCGTAAAATGCAAAGGTCCAGTCTTTTATTTTTATTTTGCACTTTGTAGATGTTTTATCAGAGACATGAATAATGGATTCATGACTTTTATTTTTAAAGCATATTTTAAAGCATATTTTGCCATTTGTAGATATTTTATCATAGACATTAATAATAAATCCATGTTTGTGTTTTTAAGTTCCGGGGGCGGGGCTCCCTAAGATAGAAGAGGCGGGGCTCCTATATATGGAGGGGGCGGGGCTAATGAACTTCTCCTCCACAGTCTTTGCGCACCAAAGGGTTTGTCTCTCTGCCTTTTACTACAGTTTAAACGTGAACAGACGCAGAGAGAGAAGCAGCTGAAGAAGCAGATCCTACTTTCCACTTCTGCTTTTATCTGTTTTGATTTTTTTTCTTGAATTCAACCTTCCTGGCGGCCATGGAGAGGCGAAGGACATCAGTTTGGGAGAGAAAGGGCATGATTTGGATTTTCTGTTTTCTGTTTGCTGTCTCTGTAGGTAAGCAGTAAATCCCTCTGATATCTGACACTAGATGCTCACTACAGGACACACTTTAACTGACCGTAAACTAAAGTTATTTTAAGATGTTTTATTGCTGTTTTTTCCTTCAGAAACTTTTAAACTCTGTTTATTGTGGCTGTAACTCTCCAGCAGTCTGCTGACAGCTCCATCCAGCTGTAATTTGATGATTTTAACCACTTTTTTCCCCCTTCCTCCTCCTCCTCATCTTCTCTGAAGCTTTATTTTTTACAAACAGCTGCAGAGGATCACAGCTCATGCAGGAGCGCTTCTGTAAAACCTCTGAGGTGAAAACATTTTCCACATTTCTCGGGTTGCTGCTGTTGTTTTGAGGCAGAACATCTGGCGGCTTCAGGGGCCCCTCCCTGCGGGGAAAGTCACTCCAAAAACACGCGACTCTTTGGGGCCAGTTTGTTTTCTTTCTTTTTTTTTATTCAGATTTAAATGTCTAGAAATAATGTTTGCAAACAAACAAACAAGGATAATTGCGGAGATCTTGAATGGAAAGTGCTGCTTGATGTCTGTAGGATTGTGCGCGTTTGGATGAGTCTGGAGGAGACGCAGCTGGTGCCTCAGCAGGCGCTGGGTTATCACTTCTAGGCTTCACGGTTAAGTCTATTTAGATATGCAAACTCAAAAGGTCAGTGAAAAGAGGCGATTAGCTGCTTTTACCAGAAATCCGGGGCAAAAAAAAGGTATATTTTTAGTAAAAATGGCCAATAAGAGGCTGGATATCAAATACTAGGGCGCATTTAAAGGGATTTAATCAGATATTGGCATAATCTAAATTGCCCCCACTGTTTAATGCCCTCCTTCCAACATTACACCCCCATTCTCACTAATGTTGTCCTGTCATTTCACACCATTTCACTCTCCTGAAAAAGAAAAACAAGTCGAATGAAAAAATCCTCATTAAAGAGCCTCCTTTCTCTTCTGTAACATTATATTTCAGAGCAGCTGCCATGTAATGCTGAGCTATTTCTATATGGGACAGATATGGTATAAATAATGGAGCCCAGATGTGACTCTCTGTAGGAAACAGAAAGGCCCCTTGATTATGAACCATGTAAGCTATGGTTGGATTGACAACACTAGGTGATTCTTTCTGTATCGCTTCTGTCTCCTTGAACCCCAGTCGCTCACACTAAGCCTGGTTCTGCTGGAGGTTTCTTCCTGTTAAAATTGAGTTTTTCCTCTCCACTGTCGCTACAAGCATGCTTTGTGTGAGGGATTGCTGAAGAGTCAATGAGTCGATGCAATCAACTGGTTTTCCTTAGATAGAAAACTCTGAATCAATCTGATTGGATGATCTGGTTAATATTATGACGTGTTGTGATAAATAATAAATATAGAAATAAAGTGAATTGAGTTGATAAAGTAGATCCTAGTCGTGTTGCACAGTTTCACATCTTATTGCCAGTCCAGGATCTTGATAAGACTTAAGACATGAACAGGACCAGACCAACCATGTGTGAACTTTTAACCACCATCATTGTTCATGCTTTAAAAGAACCAGGTTTAAAAGTGTAATCTATTTAAATTAAACTGCTACTGATTATATTATATCCAAACAACACTTTACCGCCATCTAGTGGTCTGGGTTGATGCTAATTGCTGTATTTAAGTCCACAAGAAAAAAAATAGTTTCATTTTTTTAGGTAACTTTGGTCTCACAGCTTGTTTCAAATCCTCTTAGCAGAAGTTTTTTTTTTTCTTGTTTGTTGTCTGACTTTTATGTTACTAGTTAGAAAAGTGGGCGGGGAAAGGTGGGAGGAAACGTGATGTCACAGCAGGAGTGTCCTTTACGGACTTCCGTACGTCAGCCCTACGCTACACATTCTCCTGACTAGAACAGACTTTTAAATTGAGAAAACCAGAACATGTATCTGGATGTTAGACAGGAAGTAAGCATGTTGACATAGTTGGCTAAGAAAAGGTTTGCACACAACAAAAAAAAAGGAAAGTCCTACTTTAAATGGTGTTAATTATTAATATCTTTCTGGACTTTGTAGACAAAGAAAAGCCACAGAAACAACATTTGTAGGCTGTAATAAAATTATTATTTGGTGAAAACCTTAATTAGAGGGTTCAGAACTGTGAACACGTTCTCTACACTGGAAAAACGATCTAGAAATAAGTTAAATGTCCTAAATTAAGTGTATTTA
>NW_015151147.1:184222-185928 GCF_000732505.1 Cyprinodon variegatus | reverse complement strand
AAATTTCTCAAAAAAGAAAAACAGTACAAGCAATTAGTGCAAATTTAAAAGAAAATAAATACGAAAAAGTAAAAAAAAAAAGGGGATACTGCGGGCTCTCCTGAGTCAGCGGGTACAGGTTAATGCACGTGAGGAAGCATATTGCATTTAGTGTTACTGTCATAATTGATAGTTACAATTGTTACAGTGTACATGAGGCGTTCAGGGCAACAACAGCTATAGGAAAAAAGCTGTTTTTCAGTCTGGTTGTTTTTGTCCTTATTGCTCTGAAACGTCTCCCAGATGGGAGCGGTTCAAAAAGATGGTGACCGGGGTGTGAGGAGTCCCCTAAATGCCACTAAAGATAAAAATACTAATAATAATCAGCCCTCCCAACCCTTCACACTCAATTTAGTTAGATATTTCTCCTCTTTAATACCACTTTATGAACTTCAATGTTTACTGATGACTAATTCCTAAAATAAAAAATCCAAATTAGCCTTGAAACCATAAAAAAAAAACAATTTATTTTCCCACTACATGGCTCCTCATAATAGCTGACGTTATTAAGAAATATCATTGCTATATTTGCTGAATTTATCACTTTAAAATGAAATAGCAATATTTATATGAGTTTAAAAAAGCTTACATAAAGGGAGCAGCAGACATCATTAACCCTTAATAAGTAATATTTGCTTTAGATCTTTAAGAGAATAAAACGGTGAAATTGGATTCAGTTTATTTGAGATAAACAATCCCATGTAGGTTTTTTTGTTGTTGTAATTGTTTGTTTTTTTTCTTTTTGTAGAGAGACTGAGAGTCTCCATAAAGACATAACAAGTCTGTTTGGAAATGCCCTCACCCTCTCTCTGTTAGATCCTCATTGTTTGGGGTTTCCTTCACTTTAAGGCAACCATGAAAACAGTGGCTTGTGCCACTGCCAGTAATGGATTTCCACTCTGCAAAAATATGACCTGAGTGAAAGCCAGCTGTAATCAGTGGCTCCTTTCCTCCAGATAAGCTTTTAGCTTCTTGTGGAGGACAATGGCATGGGAAAAAATGGGCCAAATAGGCCACAGTGCAATAAATAAATATATTATTCAATAACAATTACAAAAAATCGTTTACATTTTCCAACTATAAGTTAAAATCGAAATCTAGATAAGGCATTTTTTCTTAAAATAAGTGCATTTGTTCTTGGATTGAGGAGATAAGAGACATTACACCAACGGAACAAGACAATTTACACTTAAAATAAGAAAACACAATTGCCTTGTCTTATTTCAAGTGCATTTTATCTAATTATCTTATTTTAAGAGTAAAAATACTAATTCCATTGGCTAATTATCTCGTTTACCTACTCAAATTAAGATTAAATACACTTAATTTAAGAAATTTTTGCTTATTTCTAGGACGTTTTTCCAGTGTACTAGATGATACTGATGCAAATTAAAGCATATTTCTACCAAAAATATTAGCTGGGCGGTGCATCAAATGTGTCTGTGATACACACTGGAAAAACGATTTAGAAATATGTAAAAATGTCTTAAATTAAGCGTATTTACCCTTAATTTGAGTAGGTAAATTAAATGATCTGCCAATGGAATGAATATTTTTACTCTTAAAATAAGATAATTAGATAAAATGCACTTGAAATAATACCACACAATTGTATTTTCTTAATTTAAATGTAAATTGTCTTGTTCTATTGGCAAAATGTCATTTTT
>NW_015151147.1:181836-183832 GCF_000732505.1 Cyprinodon variegatus | reverse complement strand
AAAATGACTCTTTTACCTCCTTAATCCAAGAACAAATGCACTTATTTTAAGAAAAAATAACTTATTTAGATTTCAATTTTTTCCAGTGTAAAATAATCCTCAGATCGGGGTTCTGTTAATGCATCGGTCTTAAAACAACCTGCACTGACGAATATCTGATTTTAACTTATAACTACTGATTGCATAAGGACATTATTTGCATTCCATAATGCCTGACACCGCCCTGTTTCCCTCTTCACCCCCCCTGCTTGTTCCTCTTGCAGTGAGTGTGATGTGCTTGCATTGATCCTGAGCTAAATGAGTGCATCTTTATTAGGCAGCCGGTTTCCGTAATCAATCACATCGACGATAACTTGCCTGCTAAGGGAGGAAGCCAGCGTATGGTTGTGTGGGCTTTAGCTGCATGTGGATGAGTAATAGTAAGAGAGTGGAGGAGGGGGAGGTCCTTTTTGTTTTGGGAGTTTTTCAGGTACAATCATCTTTAAAGGTCTGTACATTTGTCACGTTTAACATGCAGTGATTTCTGCCTCGTGTTGAAGCCGGTGACCTCCACGCTGCTGGGAACAGTTTGTCCCTGAAGCGGGTGATTTTTCTGAGCAGCCCAGGGTCGCAGCGTTAACCACGCATAAAAACAAAAAACCTTGACTCTTCAGGAACAACGTGAGATTCTCATGGTGTTATAACCTCCATGCTTTCACAGTACGCACAAAAAAAACATGATTTAATCTCTTTGGTTTTTTTAAATAAAAGATTTTACACTGGAAAAAATCAAAATCTAGATAAGTAATTTTTTCTTAAAATAAGTGCGTTTGTTCTTGAATCGAGGAGGTAAAAATGACAATTTACATTTTTACATTTAAATTAAGAAAATACAATTGTGTGGTCTTATTTCAAGTGCATTTTATCTATTTATCTTATTTTAAGAGTAAAAATATTCATTCCATTGGCAGATCATTTAATTTACCTACTCAAATTAAGGGTAAATACACTTATTTTAAGACTTTTTTACATATTTCTAGATCGTTTTTCCAGTGTATTCCTGTTGTCTCTAACACACTGGAAAAAATCCAAATCTAGATAAGTCATTTTTTCTTAGAATAAGTGCATTTGTTCTTGGATTGAGGAGGTAAAGGAGACATGTTGCCAATGGAACAAGACAATTTACACTTAAAATTAGAAAACACAATTGCATCGTCTTATTTCAAGTGCATTTTATCTAGATATCTGATTTTTTACTAATTTTTAGATCATTTTTGCAGTGCAAAACCTAGTACACTGGAAGAACGATCTAAAAATAAGTAATACATTTCCTAAATTAAGTGTATTTATCCTTAATTTGAGTAGTTAAATGAGATAGTTTGCCAATGGAATGAGTATTTTAACTCTTAAAGTAAGATAATTAGATAAAATGCACTGGAAATAAGACAATGCAGTTGTGTTTTCTTATTTTAAATGGAAATGATCTTGTTTCATTGGCAAAATGTCTCTTTTACTTCCTCAATTCAAGAACAAATGCACTTATTTTAAGAAAAAATGACTTATCTAGATTTGGATTTTTCCAGTGTAATCATTGCAGCAATGACAAAGCTGTTCAACATTTAGCCTCAGTTTATTTCTATAAAGCAAATATAAAGTCAGTTTACAGTTTACACAAATATGTGATCAAATCCAGTTAATTAAACAGATTCTCCTTCCATTACATGGATTTTAATAATTAGGTTATATATATTACATATAAAGTTAAATCATCGTCCTGATGAGAGTTACTAGGGATGTCCCAACACGTCTTTATTTCCGATATGATACCAATGTAGCAGCTTTGAAAATGGACCCATTATAATATTAGCACCAATGCATCCTTGTATTACATCATTTTCTACTGTATAGTGTCAGAAAAGTGATATTATTAGAACAGAGAACCGATTAATCTGTTTACTATTTTTTTCTATTAATAATCGGATAGCCAAAGGTTCTTTACCAACTCAAACCAGGTGAA
>NW_015151147.1:177576-179479 GCF_000732505.1 Cyprinodon variegatus | reverse complement strand
TGCTTATTGACTACGGTTATGCTGATCTGACAGAACACCGGCTGATAGAAAACGATATGGTTTTTTTTGTCTAATAGTGGTCCCATATTCATTATTAAAATCGGATGGGGACACCCCAAGACACTGACTGTGACAATCACCCCTCTAGCAAAAAGCATGTGGCGACAGTAGAAAGCAACACATCATTTTCAGCAGAATTTATATTTTGTTAGTGCAGGTGTTTGTTTTTTTTTGTGTGACTGGAAACTTTCCTTAAAGAGAAGTTGATCTTCTTTTTAGATGAGAAAAAAAAAAAAAAAAACATAGTAGGCATCTTTTTTCCAGCCAGCTGACTGACAGTGCTCTGCAACACACAGAGAAGGAGCAGCTTTGTCAGTCTAGAACTTTCTGAGGCTTTTTGAAGACTTTACCCTGTAGGATGATTGGAAGAAAACAAAACTAACTTGCCTTTAAATAAGTGGGCAAGTCATTATGGGGTTCAGTTAATGGGTGCATATTATGAAGTAATAAAAATGTTTAAAGAGGATAAATTGCACCCCTCTTTTAAGCCCTCAGAAATCTGCTTAATCACGGATGGAAATCATGTCGGGTTCAAGTCGCCTCATCGAAGACAGAAAGAAAATGGCTCTAACCACATGTCATGCTTTCCTGCAAACAATGACCTGCTAACATTACCACTTTTTTTTTTTTGTAACCAGGTTTCAAAACACCTGATTTCAACACTTCCTGCTGAACATAATGTTTCCTCTGTTACACCAGAAGCTGCTTTTTAAAGGGCCGGTTTGGAACATTTTAAAGAACCAAATCTGCTTAGTTGAATCAGATTTCAACCCTTCGTGTTTTTTTTTTTAGCAGGATAGCTGTCAGGGACAACACGCCCGGAGCAGGTGGCATTTTGAAACAAAGAGGGCCTGTTCCCAGGGCCCCCCAGGGGGGGTGCGGGGGGACTATTAGGATCCTGTGAACAGAGATCACAGGAGGAGAAATCGAGTTGTTTAATAAAGCCAAAAACAAAGATGACAGCTGTGCATGTCAGAGAAGCTCTTACTGCACATATTCATAAGCTTGCTGTCTATTTATACCGTCTGCCAGATGAGAAGAGCTCAGGGGCGACTCCACAACATCTTAAAACATGAGAATACACGTACCTCCCAACACCTCTACACAAAAGCCCGGTTCTACTGGAGAAATACTATCTGTGTGAACCTGTGACCCTGTAATCTGGAATCATTCTGACCAGATACTGAACTCTTATGTAAATCAGACAAGAAAAGGCAGCTTGAGCAGTGAGAAAGGCGGGGTGGGTGTGAAACAGATGAGAAGCCCTTCCATTGTCCCACAGAGCGGACCGGAACAGCAAGAGGATACCAGTTTCACCTTAATCACCCTCCATCTTCTTCCTATTGCTTCTCTTTGCACACAATGGGGATTGTAGGGTTCAGCTGCCAACACAGGAAAAATATTCACATGCGCAGAGGATGCCTACTAGCCGTGCGTGCATGCACGGCTAATCAAAGAGCAAGGGTTGAAGCGTATTACTCTACTGTGCTTCCTTCTCTGCAGATTGATAATAAATCATTTTCAACCGTCTTTGACCTTTAGACAAAAACAAGTTGCTAAGCTTCCTGGTTTACATTCAGCCTGAACCCAACCCAGGTTCCCTTCTATGCTGCATGTTCACCTTCTATGACAGTGATTTTCAATCCTGGTCCTCAAGGCACCCTGCCCTGCATGTTTTAGATTAGGGATGCACGATATAATCGGCCCCCTATCGGTATCGGCCTTAAAACTGAATATCGGACATCGGCCACCCCACCGATATTTAACCCGATATTTGATCAGCTTCTGAGTTTCTAAAAAAAAAAAAATACTACTTCTTCTTCTTCCTCAAAAACTTCTTTTT
>NW_015151147.1:173298-175055 GCF_000732505.1 Cyprinodon variegatus | reverse complement strand
CTTAAATGCAAAACGTTTATATATTTTTTTTTACAATTTTGATATAATTACTGCTCTAAGGGAGTCACTCTGTCAGCTAAAGGCATGTTTTAAGGTCTCTATACTCCAGTTAACGATTAATCGATTACTGATTTACTTGACGATTATTTCAATAATCAGTAAAACTGAATCATTTTAACTGTTTCAGCTCTTGTTCTTTCAATCTCCTCTAGATAAGGCTAGAATCTGACAGCCAGGAGAAAAACATGATGTGATTTTGTCTGTCTTTGGGTTTTCTCTACTTGTTCACTGCAAAAATGATCTAGAAATGAGTAAAAATGTCCTAAATTAAGTGTATTCACCCTTAATTTGAGAAGGTAAATGAGAGTTTGCCAATGGAATGAGTATTTTTACTCTTAAAATAAGATAATTAGATAATATGCACTTGAAATAAGACAATCCAATAGTGCACTTATTTTAGGAACAAATGACTTATCTAGATTCAGATTTTTTGCAGTGTAGTATTCATGTTTAGGTTTAGAGGAGGGCAGACAGATGGGAGATAAGGAGAAGCTTTCACATTCCGAGATAACTCAGGAAGGAAGTCCACTCCTCTAAAACTCGCCGCTGACCCTTCTTCTCCTTTAAATTCCACATTTGCATATTTCTAAACTTTCTGTAATACTTATAACCGTCACTACTTCTCGTACTACTCTATTGATAAGTTCCACCCCCTCGCATACTTGTAGTTAGCTCGTACACACCTCCACGCACTCTTCCTGTCCTCTTTAGCAGCACATAGCAATTTAAAGTGGTGCAGCCGCTCTGCAGCGCGCTGCAGGCGTAGAGTGGTTGCTCTGTGGATCGGCTGTACTGCAATCATTTATTGCGCTGAGCCATATTCCAGGCATTCTCAACATTTCCAGTGTTCCTGTGGGTCTTGGTGGCTGCTAGACTGCAGCTTTGGACAGTCTTTATTTAGCCGCTACAAAATAAAGTCACTCTAGTGAAAAACACAAATCTTCTAAAGCGTTTTAACTGCAGCTTTAAAGAAGTTAAAACAGGATGTGGTTAAAAACAGAACTGAGTTTTCAGAGTGGTACAATATGTTAGGTGTCTCGCAGCCGTCTTGTGTGTTTCCTGGTGTATAAAAATACACTGTTATTGTATCACTAACAACCGAAAAGGCAATTCCTTCCGTAGTACAGTGGTAGTGTTGTTCTTCTAGATTTTTATTGCATATTCATACATAAAGACATGTTTATACATAAATATATATGTGTTAGTGAGCCGATATTGCATGTTTAAAAGAAGCTTATTTGTCTCCCAGAAGAGGTCAGTATATTTGTTAAAGTCAGCAGACTTTGCGATGGTTTTAACCACTGTTTGAATCCGCAGAAAGAAAAACAAACCTTGCAGATCCAAAGGCGCAAAAAAGGGCAAAACTTGCAGAAAGCGGTCATAGAAAACGCCGAGCTGTGACTTATGATCACAGTTAGGGTTGATGGCTTCTAGGGAGGTTTGTTTTTCTGTGACGTAGTGCGGAATCAGATTAGAATAAGATTAGATATTTAAATCAGCAAACGAAATGAAGCTGCACTGCAAAAACTTTCTAAAAATGAGCAAAAATGTCTTAAAAATAAGTTTATTTAACTTTAATTTTAGCAGGAAAAAAAGATTATATGCAAATAGAGTGAGCATTTTTACCATTAAAATAAGACCATTGGTTTTTATGCACTTGAAAGAAGATACTGTAGTTGTTTTACTTCTTATTTTAA
>NW_015151147.1:168242-170635 GCF_000732505.1 Cyprinodon variegatus | reverse complement strand
AAATAGAACAGAATAGAATAGAACAGAATAGAAAAAAAATAGAACAGAATAGAAAAGAAAATCCCTTTATTGTCCCACAGTGGGGAAATTCTGTTTTTTACAGCAGAAAAATGATCATAGAAGAACAGAATAGAATAGAATAAAAAAGAAAATCCCTTTATTGTCCCACAGTGGGGAAATTCTGTTTTTTACAGCAGAAAAATGATCATAGAAATAACGGTAACCCAAATATGTACCTTAGAAAAGTATATAAGAATAAAAAAATAGTGAAAAGTTAAAAGATAAACAATAAAATACTGAACTGTAAAGTTTTTTAACAATATAACAACTGTTCACCTAGAGAATAAATAAAAAACATACAGCTATGGACATTTTTACCATAATAGATATTTGAAAATAGCAGCAAGATCATGGATGTGCAAAATGAGAGCAGCATATAGGTTGTTACCAACATCCTGGATGAAAAATGAGAATAAAGAATTTTACAGTATTTTTTTTTTTTTTATTGTTCCTTTAAGGATAAAATACCAGACAACATAAGGTGGAACTTATATTTACTTTTCCTATTTCCAGAAAGAAAAGAACTGTTGATAAGATCAAACATTGTAATCCCAACGTGCTGCTAACTAAAGAGCAATAAGTTAAAGTTTTGGAAGGTTAAAAATAATTGCTGCTAAAGGTGAAATAGACTCTTATCGGCTTCATGAGTCTTTTTATATTCTACATACAGACAGTGGTGATGATACGTTATTAACTTTTTGAAAACAAAACAATAATTTAGAAACTGCATTAATCTTTCTCTGATTAAATCTGGTTTATGATCCGACACAGTTGCTTCGTTTACATGAGCATAAACATGTCATGTAAACATGTCAGTCAGAATATGTTCTGATTGGATTAGGAAAGATCAGAATGGAACTGTAATCCAGCAGAGCGGGACGGTTTATGCTGAGGAATAATCCCATCAGCTTGCAGGTAAATGAGGATCCTGCATCAACGTGATGTGTTCCAAACGTTAATCGCTCGGACTAGCTGTTATTAAAATATACCAGTCGACATGTTTACACGACGCATTAGGAATCCGATGTCTATATAATCAATACAATCAGATTTTTATTGTTTTAATCTGATCGTGAACATTTGTACACATAAACAAAGCTATTTATGTGCAACAAAAAGAAGATTTATAAAGGTGCATATAGTTTTTCATATTCAGGGTGTTAATCTTAACGGCATTCCATTCAAACGTGCAGCAATCAATAAAAGGCTTCAGCTTATTTCATCAAACAAAATCACATCCTGACTTCAAATGGATATTTCTTTGGAAGACAGACTTAAATTTAGGGTGACCAAACGTCCGTATTTCACGTCCTGTCCGGGCGTCCCGGGTTTTTTTTTTTAGAAAGTGAGGAAATGTTCTGATTTTTTTAAATTACCTTTATTGGACCATTAATGAAAATATGGTCCCCCTACTTAAATGTATCTTTAATAGAATATGTAATTTAAATATCTTTATTGTCCCACAATGGGTTAATTCGTTCTCTGCATTTTGACACATCCTCTTGGGGAGCAGTGGGCTGCCATTGTGCGGCGCCCGCGGAGCAATCAGGGGTTAAGGGTTTTGCACCCAGAACCCAGAGTGGAGGCTGTGGGGATCCAACCGGAGAGCGCACAGCTCTAACCACTCGGCCAACACTCCCCTATATCATATGTCACGTCAAATCAGGGCTTTCCGTCTAGTCATTTTTTTCTACATTTAAAAAACTACAAATACTCTTTAAAGTCTTATAATAGTCTCCTTAATCTCCCGCTTTGAAATGTAATCCTGCTCAACTGGCAGCAAACCAGCAAAGAAACGTCTCACCAGCAGACGTCTGAAGTGGGATGGAAACCATCATCCTTTCCTCCTCAAATTACTTTGGAAACTTTAAGTTGGAAACTTGTCCCCTGGTTCAGCTTACTAATATGAATTCCTTAAATATTTTAATTCTAGTTCCTTCATGCCCTAAATAACCTTTTTTTCCCCTTTAATACTCCCTTAGTTCCAGAAGTTATTCTTTATCGTCTGCTATCTTTAAAAACTGGGATTTTCCCTTCTTTATATAAACCTTCAGCTTCTTCTTTATTTTCCACTGAACCTAAATGCCTCATTCTTTCTTTTATTAATAGTTTATAAGAGGAATGTAAAATAAAGTACCAAAGTTTTTATGTGCTGGTGAACATTCTCCATCATCCCGGTCATAGTCATTAAAATAAAAAAGTCCAGTGGTTTGTTTTTTAATGTTTTTGGAATGTTTTTGTAGTTTGTGCTGTTAAACAGGGAGTGGTGGCCTAGTGGTTAGGGCATAGAGCTTGAAATCCTGAGGTTGTGAGTTCAAAACCCACTCCCACAG
>NW_015151147.1:162013-164048 GCF_000732505.1 Cyprinodon variegatus | reverse complement strand
TTGACTGTTCTACTTAAACAGTTCAACTAAAACATATTTTCTTTAGTGCAACTTTTTTAATATTCTTTTTTGTTTCTGCATTTTTTATTTTATTTAATTAATTAATTTATTTTTTTCCTACTTGCTTTGATTCTGTTTTATCTTCCTGTATTTTAATCATGTAAAGCACTTTGCATTGTCTTTGTACTGAATTGTACCATACATATAAATTTGCATTGCCTTGCGTTGCCTTGCCTATCCAGATCTCTTCAAGTGGAAACGTTTAATTTTATAAAAAAATCTTTAAGGAACCCTTGGCTATGCCTTTATTAATCGATCACTTGAAAAAGTAATCAACAGATTAATCAGTTTGCAAAGAAATTGTTTGTTGCAGCCCTACTGAGAAGTTGTTTGGATGATTGGGGGGGGGGAATCTAGGTAGAAGCAGAGTCCACACCGAAATGTCCTGATTCCCACTTTGCATCAAATCAACACCTCTACCACGTGTCCCAACATGTAGCTCTAAAAACCCTCTGTTTTTAGTTCTATTTATTCTTTTTCCTTTACGTTTTATTCTACCAGAAGTGTAATCGGACGAATCTGTGTCTGTCTTCTCTCTCTAGTTAAGGTGGAAGCCACCAGCTCCCATTCCTCGCTGGCTCTATCTGCACCCCACATGTATTACACCTGTCCAGAGGGGGTGACTGCCAAACTAGTGTGTAACCAAAAGAGTACCAAGGTGTATGACGATAACCACGTAAAGGAGCGCTGGCTCTTCACGGCCCACACTGACCAGCACTGCAAAGGCAAGCTAGGCCCGAGGAATCTGTCTCTCCCTCTAAAGAGCCACGTCTTGCCTCAGGGGTTGGAGATGGGTCATACGAGCGATAAAATGTGGGTGACTCTCCATAACGTGACCTATGCCGACCAGGGTCGCTACTGCTGCATGGCGCTGGAGTTTAAGAAAGATCACGACCATCTGTCGGTCCTGCAGAATTCCCACAGCCACATTATCCTTCATGTTACACCAAGTAAGTAAAGCAAACGGCTTTATGGAAGATTTTGATTTGAAGTGGTCCAAGAGTCGGACGTGGAACCAAATCATGTGGTACCTCGTAACAGGCTGGGTGCACAAGTACGATATATTATAAACATCTTTC
The DNA here is from genome assembly GCF_000732505.1 of Cyprinodon variegatus. NCBI lineage: Eukaryota > Metazoa > Chordata > Actinopteri > Cyprinodontiformes > Cyprinodontidae > Cyprinodon > Cyprinodon variegatus. The sequence continues at coordinate 162,909 of NW_015151147.1, read as the reverse complement.
ATTGTTCTAGGGAGGGAAGGAGCTACCAACTGCACCTTCTGGGATCCCACACCTCCTCCAGGTATGAAAGTCAACACAGACATTGAAAAGCAGACTTTTTTTCTAATTCTTCCTTTGTTTCGTTTGGCAGCATCGGTGCCCGTGGCCTTGGCGTTAGCCGCCTGCATTTTGGCTCTGCTCTCTCTGCCTCTTATTCTGGTCCTGGTCTACAAACAGCGGGAGAACTCCCGCTCAAACAGGCGTATGTATTACAGACATGATTTCTTATGGCTTTGCTTTGGGATATGCTCGATTGTTTTACTAAAATTTTACTATCAGAAATAGACAACTTGAGTATAAAATATAGCTTTATTAAATTATGTTTCTAAAAAAACTAAAAAAAACATTCCACTGGACTCAGTTTCCAAGTTTGAAGATGTTTTGCTTCCCATCCAGGAAGCTTTTTCAATTCAAAATGTTAGAAATAGCCCTGAGTTTGAGGCTACGTACATAGCCCAACATATGAGCCCCATTTACACTACCCTTGAAAAACCGATCCATGCCGAGACCGGTCTGACGACCGTTTATACATCACGCTATCTCGGTTCCTCAACTCCTCGCCTCCTAGTGACGATCTGCTGTATTACTGCCAGTATTGAAGGAGGAAATCCAGCAGTTGGTGGCGGTAAAGCACCAAAAGTTGTTTGCCATCCGCCATAAAATATAAGAAGAAGAAGACGAAAAAGGAGGGAATCAAGCAAATCAAAATGGCGGCGCCCGTCACATTCAGAAAGTTATGCTTGATTATTATTGCTGTACTTCTGTGTTATTTAAAATGCCATTAATTTAAAATGTTGCGTGGAGAAGATTTTGATTGTTGTTTATAGTTGAAGAAGAAGTTGTTCTTCTTCTGTTTC
>NW_015151147.1:158540-161899 GCF_000732505.1 Cyprinodon variegatus | reverse complement strand
GTTCAGTTTGCTTTCCATTTACACATGATAAGTTATCTCGGTTACTGAGCTCGGACCGGTCTCTGCACGGTTTTTCAAGGGTAGTGTAAATGGGGTAAATGTGTTGAACTCAAGGCTTCAGGAAGCTTCCTGGATGGGAAGCGAAAACGTCTTAAAACTTGGAAGCCTGCTCCATTGTGAAAATGCGTTGCCCCCGAAGGCGGCAACCAGAGTGACAGGCCCTCTACCTCTCTATGGGTTCTTCATCGACTTTTTTTAGGCTCAAGCCACTGAATCTCCACTAGATTTAATTCCAGGCTCTGACTTGACGAGACCAAAATGTTTTGTAGATGAGAATTTATAGAGATACCTAAAAAAATCACGACCAGACATTCTCCATGTTTGATTTTCTCCCAGTGAACAGAAATTTCTGTTGTCTTTATTATGGAGACATCAAACAACCTCTCCATAGATGCATGGCCCAACACAGAAGAGCGCCCTCCTCTGGACAGGACTGTGTGGTACATCTACACCTTATGGACAAAAGACATTGTTTTGAGGACCAAAATGTTATCATTTTGGATAAAGAAAATAGGTGGTTGGAGAGGGGCGTGAAGGAAGCCATCTGTGATAAGAATCAAAAACCAACCTTAAACAAAGGGGATGAAGTCAGATTTAAGCTTTCAAAAACCTACAATGCAGCAATTGAGTTGATCCCTTCCTGCTATCATCCCAACCCCTTACAGGGGAATAGAGGACCTCGCCCCCCCTTTCAGAGACATAGACAGGTATGGGGCATTGTAGGCTAACAAAAGAAGCAAAAAGACCCCCATTCCAAAGGTGTGGGTGCGTTTGTCCGTTTCATTTTGCATGTTCTCTAAGCAAAAACAAGGCTTTGTTGGGCTCTGTATAAAGCCTCAAACTCAACGCTATTTCTAACATTTTGAATTGAAAAAGCTTCCTGGATGGGAAGCGAAACGTCTTCAAACTTGGAAACAAAGTCCAATGGATTGTTTTTTTTTAACTTTTATGGAACAAGTACATGTCTAAATCATCTACTTTGCCTTGGACCAGTTCTACATAGATAATGGCATCTTTTGTCAAAGCAAAGCAGCCTTGGACCGTCATACTAAGCGCTCTGTAGTGACGTTCTTCTCAAATGCTGTTAGTGTTAGTCCAGATGTAACATGGTGTACATTTCCCAAAAAGTTAAATTTTTTCCCCAACAGTCCAAAGGATATTGTTATTAAGATGTTTTTGGTAAATGTTGACAGAACTTTTTTGGTTCTTTTGAGTCAGCAGTGGTTTAGGCCTTTGGTTCCTCCCTGAGACTACTTTCCCCACTCTCTCTCTCTCTTTATTGTCAAATCATGAATCCAGACCTTAACTGAGGTAAAAGAGGCCTGCAGAACTTTAGATGTTGTGTAATTATGGTCAGCTGACCACGCCTTGGAATGGTCACCGTCTATGAATAATGTCTTACTGTGGTTCAATGGGATCCTGAAGTCTTAGTGTGTAACCCCTTTGAGAGGGAGAGATGTCAAAAGACCTTGTTTCTCATCTGTTTTTGTGTTTCCTGTATGTTCGTGGATCGTTTTTTATAAAGTGTGGTGTGATGTGTTGCATATTTTTCAGAACAGGGGTCCCCAGACTTTTTCATGTTGCAGCCGTTAGCTTCTGGCCCCTTTAGCAACAGAACAGGAAATGCTACAAAATATGAAGAAAAAAAAAGGAAAATATTTCTTACTTTTATCCTTATCCATTAATAAGAATTGTTTAACAACAAAAAATACCTTTATCTTAAATAATTAGACAGAATATCTAAGTTCAGTTTTAAGTCCTCAGTTTTAACTCTTGAGAAATAAGTCGTAATATTATGAGAATAAAGTCATAAAATTAGGAGAATAAAGTCGCAATGAGAATAGTTATAAAATTATAAGGAGAAAGCCGTAAAATTACTAGAATAAAGTCATAACTTTTTGAGAATAAAGTCATAAAATTACGAGAATAAAGTCGTAACATTACGAAAATTAACTTGGACAACTTTAAATGACACAGAGTGTATACAAAACGAAATTTCGTTTAGTACAGCTTTCCAGACAGTAAATAAACATTTCCATTCCCTAAAATGCAGCAGTGTTCAAATGTAATAAAGTCGTAACTTTACGAGAATAAAGTCATAAAACTACGAGGATAAAGTGTCGTAATGTTACTTTATTCTCGAAATGAAAAAACAAATAAAAAATCTCTACCCTGGCGCTAATGCTCCGTCGTAGAAAATGTCTGACGGTCGTAAGAGGGAAAAGTGTCTACGATGTGAATGAGAAGAAAAGAAAGGCCTCAGAAGAGGCAGATATATCCCAGAATGCTTTGCGCGGAGAGTTCTCTGCACAAAGCATTATGGGATTTCCTGTCACAGCGGCCTGCTGTCGTCATAGGCTATCGCTTCCCGACAACAGCGACTAATAACAAAGATGGCGCAGGCACCGCGTGGTGGTGGAGGAGGAGTAACGTGACCAATGAAGCAAAAAGTAGTGATCATCTGTCCGAACGGTCAGTTAACTGAGCTGTACAGTGGAAAAAATTTAAATCTAGATAAGTCATTATTTCATAAAATAAGTGCATTTGTTCTTGAATTTAGAAGGTAAAAGACATATTTTGCCAATGAAGCAAGAGAATTTACATTTAAAATAAGAAAATACAATTACATTGTCTTATTTCAAGTGCATTTTATCTAAATACCTTATTTTAAGAGTAAAAATACTCATTCAATTGGCAAATCATCTTATTTACCTACTTAAATTAAGGGTAAATTAACTTAATTTGAGAAATTTTTACTTATTTGTAGATCTTTTTTCCAGTGTATGTGAACACGGTAAGCTTGTACACTGGAAAAACGATCTAGAAATAAGTGGAAAATTTCTTAAATCAAGTGTATTTACCCTTAATTTGAATAGGTAAATGAGAAGATTTGCCAATGGAATCAGTATTTTTACTCTTACAATAAGATAATTAGATAATATGCACGTGAAATAAGAATATGCAACTGAGTTTTCTTATTTTAACTGCAAATTGTCTTGTTCCATTGGCAAGATGTCTCTTTTACCTCCTCAATCAACAACAAATGCACTTATTTTAAGAAAAACTGACTTATCTAGAGCTCGATTTTTTTTCCAGTGTACGAGCTATGAGATCAGCCCATTTTAAAAAGGGCGTGCACTAGAAAAAAATGGGCTTGTATGCTTCTTGCATGCGTATTTTTTTTTTTTTAACCTGGCGGGTCTTTTAAAAAATCCTCCACAAAACCTTTCATATGATATAGTGTGATGAGCTATATTTTTAAATCTCTTTAGAAAATATCCATGTTATAATAATTTTAA
>NW_015151147.1:156747-158530 GCF_000732505.1 Cyprinodon variegatus | reverse complement strand
ACGGGCAGAAGCAGGGCTTGTCGTTCAGCTGCGCAGGGCTGTGGGGCTTGTATGTTACTTACTACCACAAGTATAATGTTGAGGTATGCCCAGAAAAAACGTTTATAGCCCCGGCCTGTATTAGAGACCGGCCATTATTTACCTCCTCTGACAGCGCGACCGGCCAATGTTAGAGTCCCGGCCGCTAATGGAATACAGGCCAATATTAGAGAATTTACGGTAACTTAATTTGAGAAATTTTTACTTATTTCTAGATCTTTTTTCCAGCGTATGTGAACACGGTAAGCTTGTACACTGGAAAAACAATCTAGAAATAAGTGGAAAATTTCTTAAATCAAGTGTATTTACCCTTAATTTGAATAGGTAAATGAGATGATTTGCCAATGGAATCAGTATTTTTACTCTTACAATAAGATAATTAGATAATATGCAACTGAGTTTTCTTATTTTAACTGCAAATTGTCTTGTTCCATTGGCAAAATGTCTCTTTCACCTCCTCAATCAACAACAAATGCACTTATTTTAAGAAAAACTGACTTATCTAGAGCTCGATTTTTTTCCATACGAGTTATGAGATCAGCACATTTTAAACTGGGCGTGCACCAGGAGAAATGGGCTTGTATGCCTCTTGCATGCGTACTTTGTGTTTCACCGGAGAGGGCGGGTCTTTTAAAAAATCCTCCACAATACCTTTCATATGTTATAGTGTGATGAGCTATATTTTTAAATCTCTTTAGAAAATATCCATGTTATAATAATTTTAAGTATTTCTTCAGTTCTAAGTGTGAGTAATATGGTATTAATGTGGATGATGGAATTGATCCAGAATTATGTCCTTATTCTGGTTACTTCATGATTCACCAACAGGGCGGTTGTATTTGTGAAGTTGTTTTTTATAGCTTTTTTATCTTCTTTATAAATTAAATTGTTTAAAACTGTAAAAAATATTTTGCTCCAACTCAAACAAAACCTAATATTAAAACTTGATTGGTTATCTTAAATCTACAGTGTAACAAAAAAGTCAAAGGGGAAGAAATGTGTCCAACACTTCTTCATAGCAGGGACTCATTTCCATCTCCTAGCGTAGCTCTGCTTTAGATTTTCATCTTTTATGCTTCGCTTCCCAAAGTCACACATGTTTCCTGTAAGTGTTTGGGATTAACTGTAGTTCACACAGTAGGAAGCACATTCTCATTCCACTGGGTTTCAGTTCAGTCACAATGGCTCATTTCCTGCTTCCTCTCTTCCAGGTGGACAAGAGCTGGTGAGGATGGACAGGTATGTTTTCCCACAGTCAGCTGATCACACAGAGCAGCGGCTAAACAAATCCTGGCCATGTTCCCACTCATCCACTCATTCCTTCACCATTTTGGTCCTTTCATGCTTGCGTCTTTTAGGCTTCCTACACAATTCAGTGTATTTATTTATTTATAGAGCTGCAACTAACGATTATTAATCTGTTAATATTTTTTTGGTTTAATCGATTAAGAATCGGATAGTCAAAGGTTCCTTAAAGAATATTATTCAATTCAATTCAGTTTATTTATATAGCGTCAATTCACAACACAAGTCATCTCAAGGCACTTTACAGTTCACCAGATCATCCAGTCAGATTGATTCAAAGTTTTCTATCTAAGGAAAACCAGTTGATTGCATCGACTCATTGACTCAAAGGCAATCCCTCACACTAACTGTGAGGTAACAGTCAAAGGTAAGTACACAAACACCCAATCAAATGTCAGAATCACTGAGGGACAAAATTAGTATAAACGTTGGAGCTTTT
>NW_015151147.1:154289-155176 GCF_000732505.1 Cyprinodon variegatus | reverse complement strand
AAGCATGCTTGTAGCGATGGTGGAGAGGAAAAACTCCCTTTTAACAGGAAGAAACCTCCAGCAGAACCAGGCAATTCTATTCATGAAATTAAAACAGATGAAACTAAAACTTTTCCACTGGAGGAGTTCTAGATAGACCATATTGACTGACAAAAAGTTTTTTTTTATATTAAATGCAAAATTTGTATGTGTGTTTTATTAAAATTTTGATACAATTACAGCTCTAAGTTGGTCGTTCTGTCAGCTAAATGGATGTTTTGCAGTCTCTATAGTCCAGATAACGATTAATTGATGAAAAATTAGTGGACGGTTATTTCAATAATCAATTAAATACATATGCGATCTGATTAATTGTTTCAACCCTAGTTATATAGCACCAATTCACGACACATAATCTCAAAGCACTTTATAGAGATGGTTTAACCAGATCATCCAGTCAGATTGGTTCAAAGTTTTCTATCTAAGGAAAACCAGCTGATTGCATCGACTCATTTTCGCACAACTCTTGTACTTATACGCTAAAAAAAATTTTTTTTCTCTGACCCACTCATAATTTTCTATAAGGAAACATGGTTATGTAACTCCAGTAAATATTATGTATGAGCAGGAGATCTCCAAGAAGACATTTTGATTTAATCCACAGTCATAATCAACCGACCCAAACAGGAATCTGAACAGTCAAAGGAAATGGGGAGTAATATAAACTCCCTAGATAGTTACAGTGTGTACTACTCCCTTCAGAGGACAGCACAAACAGGCTACTGCGGGTACTATTTCATGAAGATGCCATTTGGGAACCTGTGAGGCGTCTGTTTCTCAAACTAGAGACTCTAATGTACTTATCTTCTTGCTCAGTTGTGCAACGCGGCCTCCAACTTCTTTTTCTA
>NW_015151147.1:151515-152933 GCF_000732505.1 Cyprinodon variegatus | reverse complement strand
CTCAAGTAAAAACAAAAACTAAAGTATTCTGTAGAAAAACTACTACTGAGTAACTGTTGGATAATAACATCAGATTTAATGTTTATAAATTACCCCGGCAAACAGACTATATGTGCAGGTTCTGGTATTTTATCGAGTCAGATGCCTAAATAATACAAAATCATGAATATAAATGAACAGATTCGTGCAGAAGAAATATTTTTTTTCCCCAACATAAAATTTAGAAAATCCATTTGTTTACCTTTTAGGACAGGTAAACAAACTTCCCCTGTTAATATATACTGTTTACTGTATGTTTACCTGATTTTGTAATCGATAAATCGAGTATTTTACGCCAGTTGGAATAACAATACTTTACTATAATATTACACAAGTAAAAGTAAAGTGCGCCACAGTAAACAGACTCCTAAAAATAGATTTATTGAAATGGTTACTCAAGTAAATGTAACTTAATCACTCCCTACCTCTGAATTTAAGTCATAAAAATATCCTCTACCTACTAAATTTGAAAAATACTTTTAAAAGAAGAATGGAAAATGTCATGATGACACATATTTCATACCTGGTCATCTAGTTTGACCAAACTAATGAAGCTGAAGGACTCCTTTATGATGATAATACTGTCCTATACAGGCTGTCCTCGTTGTTTCTGGGTACTCTTTAATCATTTAATATTCACTAGTTAATTTACTACAATAGTGAAACACGTACATTTCTGTCTTGAGCAACCGATAATTGTGTCTTATTTGTAGTTTGATGAAAACTTCTCCATTTTGTGTTTTTGTGGCTGCAGTGAGGCTCAGGGCCATGAGAATCCGGTGTTTCTGGGGGGGTCGCCTCAGATAAAGACCCGCACTGTTTCCCAGATCTTGGCCAGGCAGCCCTCTGAGACAGGCCGCCACTTGCTGACCGACCCAGGAACGCCCCTCTCTCCGTCCACACAAGGGGACGTATTCTTCCCATCTGAAGGTTGGTGGAGTAGAAACCTGTACCTTGACATTATGGAACAATGAGAACATCAGCTAAACTAAAGCCCATTTTCCACCCACCTCTGGTCTTCTTAATGTAACCATTTATCAAGAGAGTAAAGAGTTTAAACATAAACATCAGCAGAAAGGCAGCGGATCACAGGATGGGATCATTTGCATCGGCCTCACTCAGCTATACTTGGAGCCTGTTTCTGGTTTTCCATTGGCTGTTGCTCTGGAGGGATGAGTCCAGCCTCCTGAGATCAAAGGAGGATTTATTTCAGAGACACTTACTCTTTTCTATAAGAGCTAATTCATACTTTACCATAGTGGGTTTGGTTTGTGCGTTACAGGGGAAAGTTTGGTTTTTATTATATATATTTTTTTGTCACTGAGTGTTTGGTATGTGGTGGAAGTCTGTTAACCTGACTCCGCCAGATGGATTTGCTC
>NW_015151147.1:148743-149674 GCF_000732505.1 Cyprinodon variegatus | reverse complement strand
CCTTGAAAGCTGGCGAGATCAGGATGGTCTCACGAGGCTAGAAGTCTGTGCCTCGTCTTTCTTTCTGCCGTCACGTCCAACACTTTCCGTTTCTTCCCGTCCTACAGCTGATCATAGCCATGCCGCATCGGGAAGCTTTAGTCTGGATCACATTTGGGTCGTCTGCAGTTTCTAAGAAAGCAAACACTGCTCTAGAAGGTGGAACCATTTTAAAAACAGCCAAAATTGTTGAAGCACTTTTAATTATTAAGGTGTTCACATCAATAAGACTGCAAGGACTTCTGCAGCCTAAAGCCCCTGTCACACCTTGACGATTTAGACCAGCGTATTCCTGACGTACAAAAAACTGGCAAAAACCCTGGCAAACATTTGATAAAATATGGGCATGTTTCGTATAAGTTATAAGCACGCTGAAGTACGCTGAAACACGCTGAAATACGTCGACATATGGAGAGTAAGTCGGAAAACTTTGCTCAAAATTTCCGGACTTATGCCAGTGTATGGTCATACATGAGCCATAAGTTACAGTTAAGTTATCTGATTGTTGATATACATTAAGTGTAAGTTATTCATAAGTCATGGCGTCCAGCTTATGCAAAACCTATGAGTAACTTCTCCTCCTGACTTCATCCCCATCATTGGGTAAGTGAAGATGAGTGTGATGGATCCTCCCTGCGTTCCCGCCCACCACCAACAAACTTCCGAGCAGAAATGTTGCTGAATTTGCTGCCACTGCAAACCTTTTTTCTTTTTCTTTATTCTTTTTTTGTTTTGGGAGGGTGGCAACAGCTAGGTTAATATTTCGATCAAAGATATCTTTTTATGCAGACCAGGCGCTCCTGAGGGGAGCAGCTTTAACTGATGCTTCGTAATGCCCATGAATTGATGCACAAGCATCATTTCATGTAACTTGACTCCGCCAGATGGATTT
>NW_015151147.1:134962-147053 GCF_000732505.1 Cyprinodon variegatus | reverse complement strand
AAAAAAAAATGGAAATAATAATATTTAGGTAATAAAAGGTGACCTGAATAATAATAATGTTTCCCATCTGTGGGGTCTTTAAATCATTCAGTTAGGCTGAGCTCAGTTTTCTTCAGAATCACAGATCAAATCAGCTGCTTCAGGCTTGTTGCCTGTTTCATAAAAGACTGGGAACTGAAATAAGAGTACAGCACCATTTCCAGCTAATCTTTTATAAACTTAATTTAAAGCTATGAGACGTTGGTAGAAAGTAAACTGAAAAGTATCAAAACGTTTTTACTAAGCCTGAGTCTAAGCTGAGAATTTTTTCCAAGTCAAACTATGAAGAAGGGTACGTGCAGCATCATGCAAGAGCCTTACACAATGCTGGGTTAAGAAAGTTCTACATTTCAAAATCTACGCTGTGACTGATGCAATCCAGTACAAGTATGCATCTCTGCTGAAATACTCTGTCATGCAAAAATGCATGTTTACTCTCTAAAACTGCTGCTGATAAGAGTGAATGGTTGGACCTCATCTAATGAGACTGTTTGTTCTCATTAGATGATGTTCTCTGTTCTCCAGACATCCTCTTCTTTTCCTTTTCTTGACTGAATCTAGACCGTCCCATTGTTCAGCTCCAGGGGATTTTTTGGGTCCATTAATATCATTGCAGACATTTCTGACGTGCTCAGTTGTACTACTGAACTTCCTAACAAAATTCTCAGATGATGAAAACACCCCAAAAACAGTCCTGTAACAGTTCTAGTAAACTTAATCAGGATGTTCCAGAGGTCTGTGGCCAACACTAATGCTTGCTGACTCACATAGGTTTTGCTGACAAGACAGTTTAGCAAATGATTGGCAATCCGAGTAGTTTGTGTATTAAAGGGGTGATAGAATGATTCTATAGGGTATCTGGTGCTGGGCGTTAAGGTCTCTGAATAGGGTGTGTAACATTGGTTGGGCTGTAAATGGGATATTTGCTGTTTTATGAGACCTAATTCAAGCCCGATTAAAAGCCCTAGAATTAAACAAGAGATTTTCTGTCTTTTTATGGTATGCTCATGAATATTTAGATGAGCTGTGCTCTGATTGGTTGGTTTACAAGCGAAGCTGCTGAGAAAAGAGGTATCATAGCAGCAAGCACTCACTCACTGCAACATCGAAATTGTTGAGATGTTAGGGTGACCAGATGTCCTCTTTTTCATGGACATGTCCTACTTTTCATACCTAAAAAAATGTCAGGGAGGAATTTCAAAATCGTCCGGGATTTTGGTCGACTACAGTGCAACGCGGAGTTGAAACACACCAGGTACTAAAACCGAGCCGTCAGCTCCCTGGCTGGTCCAGGATCCCCGGCGGACGAGGGCAGGGAGCCAGTGGGGGACAGAGAGACCAAACCCAACCCGGTGATGGTAGCCTGGACACCAGCAGCCCCGTGCTTCCCCCGGCCTGCATTACCGGCCCTCAGTCCGCCTCTTCCGGCTGAGGACAGACGGCTCATAGCTCTCTGCTGAGATCCGGTCCAGTCAGCGGCCCAGCAGTTGACGCTTTATTCGCCCCCCCTCCATTGAGCCAGTGAACCAGTGGGCTGGTCTGTATGTAAATTTCTGGGCGTGGCAAAAGTACAGGCCAGAACCAAATAAGGCAACATCCCCGAGTTTACGTCAACTTGGGGCTTTGTTTGGATTCGCCCGTTTTATCGTGGAAGTTTAGAATTGTTAGATTTGCAGCAAAAGAAGGTGTCGATGGGGTTTGAACTTTTCTGTACGTCCATTTCACCCACTGAGCTATCGTTATCCCTCTATGACAATGGAAACTTGGCTTTACATTCTATGATCCCTTTAATCTTACTGTGCACATCATTCTATAGAGACCCAACAAGGCTTGGACTCCACCAGAGCCCTGGAGGTGTCCTGCAGCATCTGCCACTAATATTTATCAGCAGATCTTAGAGGCCATAAAAGATTCATGGATTGAACCTGTTTGTTGATCATTCAGCAAGGAATGATCAGTGGATCATTAGCTATACCTAAAACGAAAATACGCTTATGGTGATTTAATGAATTTGGCGTTAATTTAGCAATCACAGAGTCTGGGAGCGGCCATTTTTGATAGTAACCCCTCCCTCCTGCCATCTTCCAGCAGTGACGTCACCGTGCGGTAAGCCTAGCGCCATTCTCCCCGCTTTACAAGCTAAATCAATGGGAACTACTAGACACATCTGCAATCAACAACAATTATTGAAGATTTCCAGAGGACTTCACCATTGAAATTCACCAGAGCTATAGTGAAACTGACAATGCCCACGTGCATGGCAGCTGGATGCTGGAATACATCGGGGAAAAGTGAAAAAAAACAAAGTTAGACTTTCTGGTTCATGATCCTCCATGCATGGGTTCATTGTTGGATCACCAACTTGAAGAGGGAGGATTTGCCATCAAACTTCTGGCAAGAGAAAAAACACGTAAAATGTAGCCAACATTTGGAAGAATGTTTTCAAGGTGACTTGGATAATAGCGCGTTGTGACAAACACCAGATACAGCACTGGGACTTGATCAACAGCCGATACCGCACCTAGACGTCACAAACCAGTAGGTGGCAGTAGTGTTCTTTGACAAACATGGATGCCTCCAGTAAAGCACATTCACATGGAAATTACTCTGAATTAAAAACACTGAACAGTATGTAATAATTTCATATTTAAAGTCCTTTTAGAAGTTTGAATTCTAAATATGACCGGACTTTTTAAACAGTTTGCTTAACGCTGGAGTTCATTTGTTTTGGTGAGAAAACGACCGGCTACTTTTTTCCCCTCACGAATCTTTGAAGACTTTGGAAACTTCTATCTTCAGCAGCTGTCATGGAGGATTTCCTCCATGACAGGTGCTGTTTATTTCCTCCAGATGTCCTGCAGAAATACACAGGCTGTCTGACGACACTTCTGTCACTTCTTTCTTCTTTTATAAGCTTTGGTCCTGCCTCTTTCTGCTTTGCAGATCTGAACCTGCAACACTTCCCTGTTTTCTGCATAGTGTTGAAACTCTGGTTTGGCCCTCTTTGTTCTGCTTTTATTTTATTTTTTACAGTTTCCAGCGAATACAACACATTCTGTGAATTTTATCCGTCTGGATCTGCCTCTGTTTGAGTTGATGCGGTTAAAAAAAAAGGACCCAAAATGCTGTCATTTGCCTCCTGCCATGTTTCTGTCATATTAGTGCAGGAAGTGCAGTGCTGAATGTGCAAACGCCTTCGTATGTCGTGTCGTATCTGTCAGCAAAAAAAAACAAAACCTTAAAGTGCTATTTTTTGTAGATGGTTTTCTATGTTCTCACTGATTCACACCATTTTTTATTCTTTTTTTCAGACATCATCCCAGAGTCTCCAGACTTGGTGCAGATTTAAAGCGGATTCTTCACCTAAACTGTTGTCCCAGAGAGAGAGAGAGACTCCTGCAGCTCTGTTCTTCATTTTAATACCAATGCTATCTCCACGAATCGTCTCATAGTTACTATACAAACACATATTCTTCCTGTCTGGATTTGCAACCTGTACATTGGTCTGGACCCCAGGAGGGAAGGAGGGCTGCGTGCCGTGTCCACCTGCAATAACAGCTGCAGGCCCAAACTGAACTTAAGTCGGCATGTTGCGTCTGATCTTCGGTTCGTCTTAGATTTTTATGTGTTTTTTTTTTTTTTGCTCTGTTGGTGCTTTTAATAAAATGTCGGGGTCATGTAGGAGATAAGTGACACAGTTTCTATGCTGATGCTGTTAATGGGGTTGAGACAAACATATTTTTATTGTGTGCATTCAGATCCCTACAGAATTTAATTTTCTTCCACCAGAATTTTTCATCTTAAATGCAGCAGTGATCTTTTGCCGGTCATTAGAGAATTTTCAGGTTCAGATAAACGGACTCTCAAGCCCGTAACAAAATTCTTCATGTCAGAACTTTGATGCTTTCTGGTTATTTCTGTCTTCTGAAAGGACTAAAGCGATTATTGAGTTAAAGCCACCGCTACGCTTCTGAGCTGCAGGATAGAAAATGAAAAGGGCTGGAACTGTGGACTTAGGTAAGGGGTTTCCTGGCATCGCTGGCGTTGGGTTCTTGATGATGAGGACTAAGAAAGAGCAGGACAAATGATCCAGCCGTTTTCTGCTTCTGAGCTACTAAACAGTGTAGCAACACCTCAACTTATAAAAAGTTTGGTGCTCAAGGGTGTAATGTAGCAATGGTCTATTTTGCAAAAAAAAGTGCTTTCTAGTGATGTTTGTGTTTCTAAAAGGACCACCAAGCGAGGTAATGACAGTGGTTGGTTTATAGAAAGATTTACTGGGTTTAAGAGTGTGAAGTAGCAGGGTAGGTATGTGATAGGAGAGCCGTGCACCTAGCTGGGCTCAGGATTTCAAATTAAACCACACAGAGATAAATCACAGTGAGAGAAGTTGAGTCATTGCTGGTCAGTGGCCTGATGTATATTGTGCAGGTTATTCAGGGCAGAACATGGTGGCTTTTCCCCTGATGTCAAATTCCCTTCGTTATAGAAAAGATATCTGCATAATTTCACACGCTGCAGATTTGTTTCTACCTTGGATCGGGAGATAGACGCCAATATGTCATAGGATAGAGTTCTACTGCACGCTGGTCAAAGCCGACGTCGGTGCAAGACTTGGGTTTAATTAAGAAAAGCTCTGGAGCAGTTTAAAAGGTGGCATGCTTTTGCTTTATGACTGAACTGTTCTGTGAAAGGAGCTTTAGATATTACAAGACCAAAACGTGGCATTACATTTCCTCTCTGTATGATATATGCATAAATATATATATATATATAAGATTGCTTCTCTTCTTTGTTCCTCTGTGCTACCTCAGACTTATGCCTCTTCTGTCTTTTCCATACGCTGCTTAAACTGCACCATAGCCTTAAACTGTTTATTGCTGTTTTAAAGTTTATTTGGGAAAGATTTCATTGTGGTCTCTGTGTTTAATAATGAAGAAAAAGAAAAGATTTTATGTTGAATGTAGCCTTGTGGATACCAGCAAACAGCAGCTGACCTCACTGCCATTAAGACCCTTCCTGTGTGTTTCACAATGTTTATGTTAATCAGGGTAAAGGTTCAGCCGGGCTTTTATTTGTGTGCAATTAGATCTGATAAGCCAAAATCTGTTAAACGGGTCTGAAATCCGAGCCGAAGACCAATTGTACCAACGTAGGGTCTTGGATGACTTCCCCAGCTGTTGGTTTTATTTTTAAACTGTAGAACGCATGCAGCTGGTGCTTAGCGGAAATCACCTGCAGAAGAAAGTGTTTAACAGGTTGGTAGGAGATCTGTTGAGATGTAAGCCTGCTGATTTGTGTGTTTCAGAGCTTTAAGAACTGATTTTCTAGTTTCCCTCATAAAAAAAAAAAAGATCACTTTGTATTATTGTGTTTTTATACTGTAAAAAGCTTGCGTGAGAGGAAGTTTCTTCCTTTTAAACTGTCCTCTCGGTAGCCTGTACAATAAAGGGAACTCTCGGAGCCTTATAAAATGCCTTCTGTGTCGTCTCTGAAATCATTGTTCCTCTCAGATGACAGATCCACAAAACCGTCGCCATACAAGGACATTTTACAGCTGCCGTCCAGGGAGTCATCCAGATAAAACAAGGCCGTTCCAACTGTGTGCCTCTGAGAGGCTGTGCAGCAAAAAAAGAGGATAGACGACTAAAACAAGGTTTTATATGAGAGCAGAAAGAGTTTCACTTTAACTGTGTTTGTACAGCGCATTAACAGGAGCGTTTCATCTCTGATTTTTGCCACCCACGACGTCCTGCAGAGCTGCGAATGGCTTCCATCTGAACAGACATCTAAACAGCTTTTTATAAGAGCAAAACCACTGCTTAACAATGTCTTTTAGGAAATGTGACTTGTGGCTTTCCTGTTGACAAAACAGCGTTTCCTGAGTTTGCAGCTAGTTTGCGCTGCCTTTAGTTTAGGTGATCTGTATCTGTTTTCATACCTGTATCATTGCTGGATCTAAAAAAAACTAAATAGAATAAGGACTGCTGAGTAGTTTTAGTAGCGACGCTGCGCTGGATAATTATATTTAAATGTTCTCAAACTTAATGAAATATTGGATGCAAATAGGGAAAAAAAACAAGAGAGAATGTGTTGGTTAGGCGCAGAAGGTAGTGATTTTAATCATAAAGAAATGTGAGATAATTACCAGACATAAGATATAAAACAAAATAACCCCAACTGGATCTGTAAGTAACCCATTTTTCTATTTAGTGGCTAAGAGAGATTATTGTGTGCAATTAGATCTGATAAAAAAACAAACAAAAAACTATAAATACATTTTTCATTAAAAAAATAGTTTTAAATTTCAACTCTTTTATCAGAATTGACATCATAAAGCATGTTTTTGGTGCAATTTGTTTAGAATTAGATTAGATTAAAAAAACTTCTGTTCTTTATTTTATGCCCAGGGATTAAAGAACATTTAAAAATCTAATTTGGTAGATCTCTATAGTTTTCACCTTTTTAATGTCTTTAATTTTAGTGGAATCTGGTATCTTTGTAAGTTTAGATATCGTAGAATAAAACACATGAAAAGTAACTTTAAGGACTGAAATGAATACCATACTTTTTTTATTTTCTTTAAGTAGAAAATCTTCCACCAAATAAAAAGGATGTTATTGCTGTGGTTTGTAATCTACAGCAATAAAGTAAACTACAGTAAACTTTCTTCCCCACATGTTTCCCTTTCATACCAATGTATTCAAACCGTTGTCTATCAGTCAGCTTTTGCTTAAAGTAAAATTAAAATATTGATATTTACTAAAACTCCCATATCTGGTCTAAATTAAACTAATTGTAAATTATTTTCAGAAATCTTAATCTTTTGCTGTATTTCTATTTATTGTTATCGTGAGCCTCATTTGGTCCAGAGGATTTACTTAATGAGAAAAAAAAATAGAACTGATAAACTAAAATAACTAATTGTGGTTATCTTTATTTATTTGAGTCAAACTGTTTCCTTACTTTAAACTGCGAGTGCAAAATATATCAGGAGGTAAAAAGATGTGGGAAACATGGGATGGCGGATGCAGCCTCAGGTTACGGGTTTCTTATTGAACTTTAGCATGTTAGCTGTTGGGGAGCTTGATGCCATAAAGTCGGCTGAAGAAAAATAAGCAAAGTCTTTAATTTGTCTCTAATGCAAACACTTCATCCTGTTATCAGGGAGCAAACATCATGGAGAAGCAGCAGGATGCCGAGGGTTTCCATGCATACTTTAAAACACTGCGTACTGCACTACAATCATTAAGAGGTGGATTTATTTCATCATCTCATCCACAGGTTGTTGGTGAGTAAACACAAGACCTCTGGTCTGAGAGAGAAAATAAAGAGCTTAAAGGAATAGTACACCCAAAACATGATTAGCCTTCATTTTCTACTCACCCCCATGCTGAACAACACTCTGGAGTACTTTTTTGATATCTCAAATGCATCTGGAGATCTGGGAGGCTTCTTGCTGTCTGCTGACATTCAAATAATGGAGGTCTATGGCGCCCGAGGCAGAAAGGTCCATAAAAGTCCACAAAAAACGTGTCAATATTCCTCCATACTGCTCGTCCAATGTATTCCAAGTGTCCTGAGTGGGTAGCGTCCATAATTTACTCGAAACGAAGTCATTTAGAATGTTTTTAGAGCATAAACAGTAGTGTATAGGATTTCCTAAAAGTGCGTTCACGGCGCTACGGAAACCGCGGCAGACCAAACCAGATGAAAGTGCGCATTCAGCTCGGCAAAGAACTCATGCTCTTCCTCAACACTGAAGTCCTCAGACATTTTTCTTTCGTTGTTTCTTTCTTTGCACAGGTAAACAGCACATTTCTTCTTCTACGCTTGCATTATCGGCAGAGCAGACGCTGAATGCGCACTTTCATCTGGTTTGGTCTGCCGCGGTTTCTGTAGACTCGTGAACGCACTTTTAGGAAATCCTATACACTACTGTTTATGCTCTAAAAACATTCTAAATGACTTTGTTTCGAGTAAATTCTGGATGCTACCCACTCAGGACACTTGGAATACATTGGACGAGCAGTATGGAGGAATATTGACACGTTTTTTGTGGACTTTTATGGACCTTTCTGCCTCGGGCGCCATAGACCTCCATTATTTGAATGTCAGCAGACAGCAAGAAGCCTCCCAGATCTCCAGATGCATTTGAGATATCAAAAAAGTACTCCAGAGTGTTGTTCAGCATGGGGGTGAGTAGAAAATGAAGGCTAATCATGTTTTGGGTGTACTATTCCTTTAAGATCTGCATTTTTTCCTCTAATTTTACACCAAATATCTCCTAAAGAAGATTATCAATGAAAAAGAAAGAAAAAAGACACATTTTTTAAGCAAAAATAATTATACATGATAAAAAAAATAAACAGCAGATGAACATATCAAGGGCGACAGTGGCGTTGGATGAAGGAGTTTGCCCTGAAATCGAAGGGTTGACGGTTCAAACCCCGCCTCCTGCTGTCAGTATTGTTGTGTCCTTGGGTGACACTTCACCTGATGGTGGTCAGAGGGCTCGGTGACACCAGGGTACGGCAACCTGGCTTCTGTTAGTGAGCCCCAGAGCAGGTGTGGCTGCAATGTAGCTTGCCACCATCAGCTTGTGGATGAATGACTGAATGAAGTGTAAAGTGCTTTGGTCAAAAGATTAAAACCGTTAAAATAATAATACAGCTATAATATCTATGTGCAATTCTTTATTTTGGGAAATGCATTGATATGCTAACTCAAAAAAAAAAAAAAAAAAAAAAATTTTCATAACATATAACTTGTCACTAGTGCATCCTAAAGACAAAACCTCCCAGACCAAATATGGAGTGGTGTCAGCGGTTCCATGCAGTGAGGAAAGTTCTGATCTTTATATTGGAGAAACCAAACAACCTCTCCACAGATACATTCTGTAGCCCACCACAGGAGATTGACCTCCTTGGGACAAGACTCTGCAGTACGTCTACACCTTATGGACAAAGGACATTCTTTTGAGGACCAGAATGTTCACATTTTGGACAAAGAAGACAGGTGGTTTGAGAGGGGCGTGAAGGAAGCCATCTATGTTGAAATAGAAAAACCAACCTTAAACAGAGGGAGGGGACTCAAAGCCATTCAAAAACCTACAATAAAGCAACTGAGTTGATTCCTTCCCGTTATCATCGCAACCCCCAACCCCTTACAGGGAACAGAAGACCTCGCCTGTTCAGCCAGGCCAACAATTCACTCTAATACCCCATCTTTCAGAGACAAAGACATGTATCGGGTATTGCAGGCTACCTAAGAACCCAAATGACCCTCATTCCTAAGGGGCCGACCTGTTTGTCCGGTTCAATTTGCAAGGTTTTTTTTTTGGTCCACTCCATAAAGCCTCAAACACAACACTATTTCTGACATTTTGAATTGAAAAAGCTTCCTGGATGGGAAGTGACACGTCTTCAAACTTGTTGTTTTAATTGTTTTTTACTTTTTTGGAAAAAATATATAACTTATTGCTCTTAATTATTATTTAATTATAATGTTTATTTATGTGCATCTTATACTATTTTTGTCTCTTTTATTTTTCATTTGTGGGTTTTTTTTACCCTATGTATTTCTTCAATGCTATCTCTGTATGCATTTCTGTCTCATTATGCAAATGAAGAGGGGCTGTGTCTTAGAGGGTCAACTTCTGCCCATTGGTTGGTTAGCATTTTATTGCAAAAATAAGTCATTAATAAATAAAGATGAAGATTATGACGGACAGTAAATAAATGAGGTAAAGGTGAATAAATAAAGAAGCTAATTCAAAGACAAATATACATTTATGTATTTCTACCTACATTTATTTATTTATTGTATTTTTTGGGGCAATTAATTGTATGCTTATTTATTTATTGAGCATTTATTTACTTCCGTATCGATTTTTAAATATGGTAGAGCTGGTCCTCCATAACACTGGACCATTGAAAAACACAGATTTGCCCACAAAGCCTGAGAAGAGCTAAGATTTATGTACAAAAAGTAAACCCGTACATGGAATTATGTTTTGTTTTCATAAATGTTTGTTGTTGTTGGTTTTTGGTATATGTCTATCTTGAATTTGTAGCCCCCCCCTGGAGAAAACTCCACCAGCCGCCACTGTCTTGTAGCGATTTCAAAGACGAAACATTGACTGTGTTAGTTTGGATCTTACCGACAGAGGGGGGGTGCCGTCATCCTCCACGGTGACGATGAGGTGGTATTCCTGCTGTCGCTCTCTGTCAGGAGGGGCTGGCCGGGTCACCATCTCTCCAGTCATGCGGTCCATGCGGAAAGTCAAGTCCTGGTTTCCAGCAGTGATGTAATAAAACAGCATGGCATTGGGACCAATGTCCCTATCGGTAGCAATGACCTTCAGGACTGAGGTACCTCCTCCAACGTTCTGCCAAAGATAAAACGATCGATCTTTACGACAAACCGACCTTAAGGTCTGCAGGTAGATCCCATATGAACGAAATAAAGCGCGAATGCATTCCCACCTCGTTGACGCTGACGTTGTAGCCTCTCTGACTCTCGATAATGGGTGGATTATCGTTGACATCCAGGATGTTGATGGTGAGAGAGTGGTCTGAATGTCTGGAAGGTGTGCCATTGTCAGTGGCACGGATCTGCACAAACACAAGTGAACAGAAATTAAGGAGGATGGGAACCTCTTCAGGAAAAAAATTGAAAATTTAGATTTGAGAATTATGTGTGGAAAATTAAAGAGTTATAAAGGTATATATATATATATATATATATATATATAGAGAGAGAGAGAGAGAGAGAGAGAGAGAGAGAGAGAGAGTATGTGGTGGTTGAAACCTGGTTGTCATAGCTACACAAGCACTGGTTTCTGACCTTCAATAAGTAGCGATCCACTGACTCCCTGTCCAGAGGAGCGTTTACGTAGACCTCTCCGTAGCTGTAGTTCACTGTTTTGATCATGAACACATCCTCCATGTTTCCGGCAACCAGGGTGAAATTGACCTGTTAGAACGTAATCAGTGACACAATCGAATCAGTGGAAAATTAAATAATCCTAATTTATCCAAAGGATCTCATCACAATACAGCCGAACTATGGGATTAAAGCTGGGTCGAATAAGCCGTTCCTATGTCATTGTTTTTATTCTGATCTTCTGGGATTCCAGACATCAGTTTTCCTCAGTTCCCTGAGGAGCCTCGTGAAAAGGTTTAATGGATTTAGTAGTTAAATGTGAGCCTTTTGGTTCATTTTTAAAAAATCTTTTAAATGGGTCATTTTACAGTAAATTTCTTCTGTGTGATAAAAAAAAAAGTTCCAAAGTTGAGAGGAACATGGCAACTAGCAGACTTTAGAGGGTAACCACAGCCCGTCTGCAGCAGCCCTCTCTCTGCATAATGGTGCA
The DNA here is from genome assembly GCF_000732505.1 of Cyprinodon variegatus. NCBI lineage: Eukaryota > Metazoa > Chordata > Actinopteri > Cyprinodontiformes > Cyprinodontidae > Cyprinodon > Cyprinodon variegatus. Next base: position 135,637 of record NW_015151147.1, on the reverse strand, counting down.
TGAAGGACCGCTGGCTCTGATGGCGATTTTTTTTGTCTTATTTGGAACATTTTTTTTATTTGTGTTTATTATTACCCCACAAAATGAAAAAAGTAAGAATTTATTATTATCTAGCGACTATTATTAACAGGAGGTGAAATGCAGCTCCAGACGAGCTTTGATCCATATTTATGCTGCATGCTCCTGGTCTCCCGGAGTCCAGACTTCCCTGTGTTCTTCTCAAGAACGTACTTGGCGAGGACACGAGTCCGTGCCTGCGTTCTTGTGAATTGAGAAACGGCCTTAAGGATTGGTTCTGATCTCATCTTTCTCTGGAGGATAGTGTCTAAAGGGTTTTATATCAGGCCAGTTTAGTCAGGAGGCCCAGTGACACCATATCTTTATTATTGGTCGTGTTTTCCATGCAGGCAGGTGGAAAAAAATAAAATTAGCATCTCCTGTCAGCAGATGGAAGGGTGACTTTCTCTAAAACTACCTGGTAGACAGCTCCAATGAATCTGGCAGTGTTGGGCACATTACTTTGAAAAAGTAATTAGTTATAGTTACTGGTTACTTCTCCCAAAAAGTAACTGAGTTACTAACTGAGTTACTCCACAATAAAAGTAACTAGTTACTAGTAAAAGTAACTATTGCGTTACTTTTGAGTTTCTCGCCCCCGTAACCCTCACCACCCAG
>NW_015151147.1:132447-133510 GCF_000732505.1 Cyprinodon variegatus | reverse complement strand
TCATTTCCTCCATCATTGCAAAAGTCATCTTTGCTCTTCTTTAGATTATTTCTTTTTCTAGGTTCCAGTGCACATGCTGTCTACTAATAGCATTTAATAACATAAAATAATCTGTAGAAGTGCTGCTTTAAGCTTAGTCAGCCTCACCAGTCCATTTAATCCGGCATCGCTGTCCCTCGCCAGCACCACCGCCACTTTTTTCCCGAAGGCCGTGTTTTCTGGGATGCTCACAGACGTATCTGATGTAATATCAAACTCCGGCCTGTTGTCATTTTCATCCAGAATGGTAATGGAAACCTGTGAAGAAGCAGAATTACTACTAGGTTCCCCCACAGGTTGAAGATCGGCACTTACCTTTAAAATACATTAAGTGAAATAAAAACAGACGTTAAAAGTGTCACAGTGAGGGGAAAACACCTTACCTTCTACAGATCCAAAGAGGGATGCAATTGATAAAAGGGTAAAGCTGTTAGTCTAAAACAAACGTGACACATTAAATTTAGAACTTAAAATTCAGAATTAGAAGCCTGTAACTTCCAAACAGAGAGACGTACCACAGTGGAGTCCTTCTTCGGTCCTCCATCGTCAGCTACAACAGTCAGCGTGTAAGAATCCCCCCTCTCTCTGTCCAGCAGGCCTGTTACTGTGATACGGCCCTGCATCACCACAAAAGGTCAATAAAAAAGAAAACTACTTTAGAAATGACTTCAAAGAATGGAGCTCTTTGATCAGATTTCCTTCGTGCAGCAACAACTGCAGAAAAAAAGGGTATTTTTAAATCACTGTGTGATAAACAGATGAAACATACTACAGGAAAAATCTTTTGCTGTAGTTTTAGCTGCAAGTCTATTAGGGTATGTTTCCATCTACTGACTTTTTATGCATTCTTCTTTGCCACATGGCTGAACTAAAGTCAGATTGATTAATTGATCGGTTTCGTCATAGATTATCTCATGTGATTGAGGCCCCGTCCACACGAAGTCAAACCCTGGCCTAAATTCACTAATTTTTCACCAAACCAGCCTCTCATCCATATAAAGCCGGCGTTTCAGGGTCTGTAAAC
>NW_015151147.1:127678-130147 GCF_000732505.1 Cyprinodon variegatus | reverse complement strand
TTTTTTTTTTTTTTTTTCAGGGGCCCTAATCCTCTTCCGTACCACCCTTTTCCTGTTGCAGAAAAGCATGATGCTGCACCCACTAGTTTCACCAGAAGCATGTTGGGTTCAGGATTAATTTTTTAGCATGTGAGCTAATTAGCTCAACTATGGTCTGTTTACTAATTAGGTGACTTCTGGAGGGAAGTAACAGTTGGACGTTTTCATTCTGGGATAACCTAGAAAAAGAGGCTGAATAGCAATAAAACAAGTATTATTTCCCCATCAACAGGTGTCAAGTAACAAAATACAAATACTTTGTTACCTTACTTAAGTAGAAATTTTGGCTATCTATACTTTTTACTTCTACCTCTTTTATAAATATATATATATATATATATATATATTGCAATTATCTCTACTTTCTACTCCTTACATTTTAGTTTGTTTCAATTAAGCTCATTTGAGTAATGGCCTGTTAGTATTTAAAAAAAATAATAAAAACCATCTAAATAATTAATTTCATCCAGAGAATTAATTTCTTTGTAGTTGGAGTCAGTGCTGCCCTAACTTGTTGTTCACCACAAACCAAAATAAATGGTTTCTCAAGATGATGCAAAGTTAAAAGTGACACTGTTACCATTAGTTTTAAAATTAAGAAAATTAAGTCTAAGGAAGTTATCATCCAGAATTCTAGAAAAATTTTCTTTATACTTTATTTAGTTTGAAAAATTGTACTTTTACTTGAGTAAAATGCTTAAGTGATCCTCTAACTTCTACTAAAGTATTTTTAAACAGTAGGATTTATACTTCTACTTGAGTAATAAACATCATACATCTCGGCCCATCAAATACTATATATACGCCCTTATGTATAAGTTTATTACATTTAATTTAAATATTTTGCTGTAATATCTGGACCTAAGTGTATCCTCCAAAGACTATGCTTAATGCCAGATCTGTTGACTTTACTCCACTCACCGTCACGCTGTCTATCTTGAAGAGGGCCAAAGCTGCTGGCGATGTATCGGGATCAAATCGATAAGTCAGCTGGTTCAAGTTGTCGGCTGACTGCGCCTGAACCTGAACCACTTCCGTCCCCGTGGCGATGTTCTCCCTGAGAGACGCCTCGTAGCCCGCAGAGAAGAAGGCCACGGCTTCATCCAGCTCGTTCAGTAGGGTGACGTAGACGGTGCAGAAGCCCCGGTGGAATGGCGACGCCTGGTCAGTGGCCGACACGTTCATCAGGTAGGAGGTCTTGGTCTCGAAGTCTAAGTAGTCCACAGTGGTGACTAAACCGGTGCTGACGTCCACTTGGAATTTGCGGTCTGAGCCGGAAACAATGGAGTAGGCAACAGATCCACCATCACCTGCACAACAAGGCAGAAAGGTGGATGAATTATTCAGAATTAAGGCACCTAACAGGAAGTATAACTCATGATGTAAATACAGTGGTGGACAAAGTACCCACAGTAGTACTTGAATGAATGAGTGTTGATACCCATAGTAAAATCTTACTCAACTACACTACAAGTAAAGTTACTCAGTCAAACATCTACTCAAGTTTAAGTATTGAAATGCTCACTTTGGAAAATACTTAAGTATTCAAAAGTACAAATTAAGTTTTAGAATCAATACCATTCTGTTTAATTTTCAGAGTAATTATAAAGAACCTGTAACTTTCACAGGGTTCGTACGGGTGCTGGAAATCCTTGAAAATGCTTGAATTTGGACGTTGTGTTTTCAAGGTTTAAAAAAGTGCTTATATTTTGGATGAAATGCTTGAAAATGCTTGAAATTGTAACTATTTCTTTCGCAACAAATACCTATCTTACTGAATCGTGTGTTTATTAAATAGAGAAATAAAATGTTGGAGAGCCCGAAAATGAAACCTGCTCGCTTATGTGTGACTGCGATCTGCCAGTCTATTTCTATGAGTGACTCCGCCCCCATGAAACCACTACTGCACCATGCCGGGAGGTTGTCGTTTCAATGAACGTTGGCTGGAAGATGAAAAATACAAATTATGAATTAAACGGGGAAAAACCCCATGAGTTGCCTATTGTAAAGTCTGCAAAAAAGATGTGCAGCTCTAGAGTCACATGAAGGGTAAGTCATAGACTTTTAAGTAAGCCAACTGAAGTAGCCTAGTACACGTTAACGTTAGCGCCTATTTGTTTACACTAGTAACTGCTAGCTAGGAATTCACAGACTAAGTTACTGAGTGACTGAGAGTACGGTGTGATAATGTAATGTTAGTATTGCAGTGATTCCCACAGCACTATCTGGAAAAAGTTTTAAAATGGATCTTGAAATGCTTGAAAAGTGCTTGATTTTGACTTTGGAAAAGTTGTACGAACCCTGCTTTCAGAAACCACCTGATATATTGATGCATAGAACTACCTGCTACAGATTCTGCTCGAACTCAAAGCATAAAAATCCCACAAAAAAAGCCAGTATTTATGATTATTATTTCTTATTCAGGCTCCT
>NW_015151147.1:124536-125640 GCF_000732505.1 Cyprinodon variegatus | reverse complement strand
TACACTTAAAATAAGAAAACACAATTGCATTGTCTTATTTCAAGTGCATATTATCTAATTATCTTATTTTAAGAGTAAAATTACTCATTCCATTGGCAAACTATCTCATTTACCTACTCAAATTCAGAGTGAATGCACTTAATTTAAGAAAATTTTACTTATTTCTAGATGGTTTTTGCAGTGTAAGTACAGCAATCAAGTAAATTTACTTTGTTATTTTCCATCACCGTATAAATGACACTGAAATATTAATCCTAAATTCTTTTAATAAGGCAGTAGCTCTAACTTCCTCTGCCGTGGTGTCTGTTAGAAAAATTATTTGTATTAATGTTTTGGAAAATATTTGATCACCAGATGCGTCATTGTCTCCGTTACATGATGGGAAGTGAGCAGAGGAAGTTGAAACTGTGGAAGAAGTAAGACTTTTAAAAGCTACTTTCATGGTTTTCATACAGCTGAGCTAAACAGTAAGGTTAAACAAAAACAAAAATGGATGCTTTCTAATGAAACAGCACCCACTAGTGGCAGGGTTGATACTCTACAAGCCAGCAGAAACATTTAAATGACATTGGGTCTGAATGCATCCTCGCCTGTTTAAGGTCTGCCAGATGTGAGCACAGACTCACCAGTGTCGGGGTCCGTGGCTCGCACTACAATCACAGAGGTGCCAATTCCTGCAGTCTCCCTCAGGCCTAAGCGGTTGTACTGTTGCTGGGTGAAAACCGGCACCTCATCGTTGGCATCTTCGACATAAATGATCACCTGTGGGAGGAAACATCTGCTACTTTCTGCACCAGCAAAGATTTACATGATATTTAGCAATCAGGTGACTAAAGAGTAATAAAACCACAACAGCTGTTGATAAATGCTTCACTTGACTGACAAAATTGCTGCTTTACCTTTTAAACCAGTTTATAGGAAAAAAAAAAAACAGATTTATGAAGAGAATAATCAGAAATAGGCCAAAGTTTATCTTTAAAACTTCCTGTTCAGCATTATTTTCTTATTATTTCTCACTATGCTTAAAGGAATAGTACACCCAAAACATGATTAGCCTTCATTTTCTACTCACCCCCATGCTGAACAACACTCTGGAGTACTTTT
>NW_015151147.1:122031-123511 GCF_000732505.1 Cyprinodon variegatus | reverse complement strand
TTCAGCATGGGGGTGAGTAGAAAATGAAGGCTAATCATGTTTTGGGTGTACTATTCCTTTAAGCATAAACCACTGGCCTGTTGCATGTCAAAGCCTGTTTTCCTGAACTCCTCACCCTCACTGAGCTCCGCAGGCTGCCTTCATCACTGTTGTAGGCTTCCACCTCCAACACGTGGGAGCTGCTGGTCTCTCGATCCAAAGACCTGTTCCCTCTGGTCAGCAGCCCGGTCTGCCTGTCGATGCTGAACAGGTTGTTGGTGTTCCCTGGACCCACAGAAAGGAAGGAAGCTCACACTCTGTAACCTTTAACCTTTTACTTTTCTACAACATTTTCTCTTGGTCGTTGCTGGTCTGCTGTGGTTCTGCAGGAGGTTTCTTCCTGTGAAGGGGACTTTTCCTCTCTCCTGTCACTTCATGCATGTTTCGAATGAGTGATTGCTGCAAAGTCAGCGATATTACAAAGACACCAACTATGGCTGCATCCTCATACAGGAGGGATGAATGCTGTGAATCGGTTACTCAATGCAATTTCACCACTTTTATAATAAACCAACCGGAACGGTATAAATACTGGAACTAGAATATACTATGTAACTGACTTGTTTTGGGTATTTTCTTTTGTATGTGATGTGAATCCATTTCTGATGAGATTTCATCCCTAGCTTCAAATCACCATCCATTTAGAGACCCTGAAGGCTGATTTTCAGTATTCTGATTTATTTGAAATAGCGTCAAATTTCAGTGTTAATGATGAAAAGCACTTTAAGAATAAAAAAAAATGGAAACAGGCCCACAGCATCACAGCTCCTCTACTGTAAGTCTCAGAGGGATCTAGTAAAGGTTCATTCTGCCAAGCCTCAAGCACCAATAGGTATTTAGGAAACCTGTTAGCTCAAAGATACCAATCTCTCTGATCTCTAGCTGCTGGAGATCTCTCACCGTGATCCTCACTGCAGGTGCTGTCGAGTTAAACATTGATCCTCATCCAGTCTAAGAGCCAGAGGCTGTCATATAATCCCTGAGTGAAGCTGAATAACAGACCATCAGAAGCTTTGAGGTGATAAACGGAGAAACTAAACACAAGCAACCTGTCTGGAAGATCAGGTTACAGTGAATACTGAATAATGAATGAAAAAGACTTGCGTAACATTCAGTGTCATGGAGGTAGAAAGCAAAACATAAGCTTTGATGATGGTAGCAGACAGATCTGACCAAGACTGAAACAAGCGAGGAAAATAGATGCTGCTAAAAGTAAAGAGTGGGGACAGGTGAGTCTGCTCACTTGGAAGGAAATGCAAAGGCAGAAACAGAACAAAGAACCTAGGATTACCAAACAGTTCATGACACAGAGGAAAACACAAAGAAACCTCTTATTCCAGTATGAATATAAGCTATTCTGTTATATTTATTAATGGTTGTTAGGCTAACCAATAATAGCATTGGGGTTTGACCCCCCTCCCCCACACAAGTTCTCAAATAA
>NW_015151147.1:119809-121837 GCF_000732505.1 Cyprinodon variegatus | reverse complement strand
ATTATCTTACACTGGAAAAAAATAAAATCTAGATAAGTAATTTTTTCTTAAAATAAGTGCATTTGTTCTTGAATTTAGACGGTAATAGAGACATTTTGTCAATGGAACAAGACAATTTACATTTAAAATAAGAAAACACAATAGTTTTGTCTTACTTCAATTGCATTTTATCTAATTATCTTATTTTAAAAGTAGAAATACTCACATTGGCAAACTATCTCATTTACCTACTCAAATTAAGGGAAAATACCCTTAATTTAAGAAATGTTTACTTTTTTCTAGATCGTTTTTCCAGTGTTGTTAGAACTATAATAAAAAGCTGTAGTGGAAGGTTCCAATACATTTTGAAAGCACCTTAACTACACCAAAGTGACACTGATGCTGTTATTTAAACCTGGACGAAAACAGTAAACGGATTGTTTTTCAGACAGAATTATTTAGAGTGCAAGTTTGAACCAGTTTAGATCCTTCAAAAAGTTTAAAACATTTAAAGGCTTCAAACAAAATCCACTAAAAACAGATGGAGAAGTGCACTGACAGGTGTATGGATGTATAAATTGATGGGTGGACACATATGGATGATTGGTTGATAAAAAAGGCACTTGTTTTTTTGCACTTTTTATATAAAAATGGTTTTGTAAGACTATTAGTGGTATTTTTGTTTCTCAAAATCAGCTCTATAAGTTGTGTTAATTGATTTTAATTTTCAAATTCCTAATATTTGACAAACAGAAATTTTTTTATACTCTTATGGATAAATTTTTTTGTATTTTCAATGCAGTTTTAGGTAAATTTAGGTGGGTTTCCATTGACGGACTCACCAGTGAGGATCCGGTATAGAACCCGTCCATTTTCTCCCTGGTCTGCATCGGTGGCTTGAACCTGAACAGGTAAACAAGAAGAAAAACAGTAGTCAGGATGAAAAAGTAAAGCAGACTTGTAGGTCTGTGCATATCAGCAGTTCCAAACAACCGCAGATTCAGCACACCTTAATGAATTCCAGCTCTTTATTCTGGGTTTCCTCTACTTTAAAAGAAGTTACAATGTTCATAAACAATCCAGAAACAACCAAGGCTCCATGCGTCTTAAACTGTTATAAACCACAATGGCACCAGTTTTATCTGGTTTGACATGATAGCTGAAAGAAAGCGGCTGGATAAGCTGATCAGGAAGGCCAGCTCTGTGATTGGATGCCCTCTGGACTCAGTGCAGGAGGTGAGAAACAAAAGAATCCTAAATAAATGAACATCTCTGTTGGATAATGTCTCCCCCCATGCATGAAGCTGGTGCTGAACTGGACAGCTCCTTCAGTGACAGACTGCTGCACCTTAAATGCACCAGGGAGCGTTATCACAGATCCTTCCTCCCAGCAGCTGGAAGACTCTAGAACCACCACAGTTCTCATCAACCTCAATAAGATGTTACATTCAGGTTGATTTTCCACAGTTTCTATCTCCTATTATCTTGTTGCTGCTGTAAACAGCAGAATTTCCCCATAATAAAAGGATTTTCTATTCTATTCTATTGTTCCAACAAAAAGGCCATCTTGAACTTTCTTTCTGTTCTGTTGAGAGAAAGATTAAAGTGACTGGCAGGATTTTTTTTGGTGAGTCATGAAAAGACAACTTTAAAGCATAGTATTGGTATTATCATAATGTGGGACTGCTTCACTATCAGTCTGATTTGTTGAATTATTTTTGGGATCAATGTCAAGTTGAAACATGTGTTTTCAATCATGGACACAGTTGGATATAATTACATAAAGCTTAGATTAAACTTCAGCAATCTCTCCACCAACCTTAACCCTATTGAAAACGGGTAGACTAGATCTAATCCCTGTGGTGGGAAAATTTTGATTTCTTTTATTTGATATATTCATTTATCCTATTTACTCACTATAAAAGTTTTCACTCAGTCTGTCTCACCTGCAAGGCCACACAATGCGTATGAGTGTTTGTATTAAGTAGGGTTGTCACGATACTAAACTTTTCAACTCGATACCGATACTAAGTAAAATATTCGATACTC
>NW_015151147.1:115956-117569 GCF_000732505.1 Cyprinodon variegatus | reverse complement strand
TAGTTCATTTTAAAATGTGTGAACTGAACTTTGAACTAGTTCACGTAGAAAGAGAACTTTCCCAACACTGCTGAACTTCCTCTCTTGTTTTTTGAAGATGTTTTGACTCATTCCTCCTTAATCATCCCGCTAATAGCCTTAATGACCTTATTAGTGTGTCTACTCTAATTAGAACTGATAATCCAATTATTTTGAACCAACTCCAAGAATAAATAGGGCCTTTTAAATGAGACGAAAACAACTTTATTATATACAACTTTCAGTTGACTTTTACTTAAACCTTTAGAAAAAAAATAGACATTTCTCTATGAACTGATGTCAGATATCCAACTTAAAATGTTATGTATTTGTATAATATTGAGGGGAACGTCTATATTTGAGTCTGTCAGTATAAAAAAACAAAAACAAATACAGTTTTTTTTTTACAGTTTAATCATTGCACCCTGGATACAGTTCAGAAGTTAAAAAAGTCAATAACTGTCCAAATACCTTCCTTGACTGCAATGTTTTGCAGTTTAATGTTTGATATCGAATGTAAAAATCCCTGAGTCCTGAACAGTATTTTGTTTCCACTAAATGTGGTGCAACAGTGCACATTGTCATTCCAACCGCATCAACTGGTGCTCAGCATCATGTTGCCAAGACGACATGATCATAGCTTGGCAGCAAACTCGCTTCTCCGTTGTTAGGAAGAGGAGCACGCAAACACGCTGTCCTCTGCAGGAGCACGCAGCCCTGCACTGTACACAGATAAATAAAGGAGCCCGCTGCGCCGCTGGTGAATGGGCCGTGTCATAAGATTGGCTTCTGAATCTAAATCTGGAGGGGTGCACGACTGCTGGTGCCAAATGAGACTGACTTGATGACGGGTCAGGGAGCTCTGGAAGTCACAGAATCTCTGAATTCAGCAGCATACAGACACTCTGAAAAGTATTCAGGGCTTTACAAAGCTATTTACACATTTGATGATATAACAAACAAAGGTTTATAGTTCATATACATCATGTGTGATAGACCGCATCACAGAATGTATAACCTTAAAATAGAAAAGAAATTAAATTTGGTTCTCAACAGTATTTTTCCCTCATATCTTAAGGTGAAACGTGTTTGTATTCAGCCCCTAATTGAATATTATTTCCCAGTAGTTACAGGAAGACTTTAAAGGTATAGAAGATGATGTTTTATTTCCAGGTGGATCATCTAAATAAGTGGTCCTCCTAACTGTCAATCATTCTGATGATATGTTTACGTGGTTGACAGTGATTGAAGCTCACCTTTCTCACCGCGGTTCGTTGAAAATAGCCGAGGGTCGTAAGAGAAAAAAGTGTCTACGAAGTGACAGAGAAGAAAGGCACCAGAAGAGGAAGATATATCCCAGAATGCTTTGCCTGGAAAGCTCTCCTCACAAAGCGTAAGCAAAGCGACGAATAACAAAGATGGCGCAGACACCGCGCAGTGGAGCAGAAGAACGCTTGTCCTCTGTTGCCCCCTCGTGTTTTCTTTTCCCTTGGCTTTCTCGTCAGCCCAACTCACACCTGCTCCTTATCAGCTCGTTAGTCCTGCCATAAATACACTCACCGGCCACTTTATTAGGTACACCTGTCCAACTGCTC
>NW_015151147.1:111914-114500 GCF_000732505.1 Cyprinodon variegatus | reverse complement strand
ACTCTGTGTGTGTTCTGCATTTGGTCTAGTACAGGCATCCCCAAACTCGGTCCTCAAGGCCCCCTGTCCTGCAGGTTTTAGAGGTTTCCTTGCTCCAGCACAGCTGATTTTAATTGAAAGTTGATTAACAGGCTTTTGGTCTACTGCAATCATTATAACCAGCTGTGCTGAAGCAGGGAAGCCTCTAAAACCTGCAGGACAGGGGGGCTTGAGGACCGAGTTTGGGGATGCCTGATGTAGAGTTTAAACTTTCATCTTTGGTTAATTTTATCTTTAGGTAGAAGAGCCACACTTTTAAGATTTTTGTTGGGAAAATTAACCAGAAAAAAATGTGTTTTTGTTTGTAACTTCACAAGATGAGGCAGAAATATGAAAACGTTACAAGATGCTGTGCGTGCGCACACAGGTACTGCAGAAGCATGCTCTCTGAAAGCAGGCTGCGCGTGTGTTTCCTCCTTTGCTCCGTCACCGCTGGTATGAATAGGGGCCCAACTTCAGTCTCATTAGCTTTATAAAGGGATATGGAGAGGAGAGGAGAAAGAGGAGGACAGGGAGGGAAAGGAGGGAGGAGAGAGACGCTGGGGGGTCAGACTGGCGAGTGATGAATAGGGTGTTACACAGTGGAATGAACCACTCTGGCCATAAAAGGAGGGGGTGGGGGGGCTATAAAGAGCAACAATATGTTGCAAACCTCTTCTTAAATGTGATCATTTGGAGCATAAAGAGAGAGATTATTCATAAGAATACTGAATTAAAAAAACAACTTCTGGTCTTCAGCTTATTTCCATTAGTTGCAGAAAGATTTTTAAAACTTTTACTTTCTTCTTCAGATTTGACCCCCTTTTCTTTACTGCCCCCCCACCACCCCTTCCTCCCCATCGCTTCCCTGCTCTGTTTCTGGGAAGGCAGCACTTTGGGGTAGAAAAACAAGCACCATGGCGATGCACAAAGAACAGGTTTCACCACAGTTATTCACCACGGAACTATTTAGGATCAAGTTTCACGACTTGCTGCTTGTGTGAGTATATTTACTAAAAGGCATTTATGTTACTGACACTTGTTTGTTTTTTTAAAGTGATGCCCTGATAAGGATGAAGCAAATAGTTAAAAAGTTTATTCTATATTCTTACTCTTTAAGTAACAACAAAGTTCAGGACCTAATATTTCAAATTGTGACTGAGAAAAAGGAAGCATAAAACATTTAGTTTGGAAGGATTTTCGTTTTACCTGAAATTTGTGAATATTTAAACACATACAAGACAAAAGGTCACAATCATCTATCTGTTCAATAATTTATTCAACCAATATAAAATAGAGTAAATTTAGAAAACAAAGGTTTGATTTAGAATGAGTTTGGAGGACTGTGAACATCAGGGTTCTGACATGCTGAGAGCTGTGGCCCAGGTTCACGCCCAGCGACATCACTAGTGCGTACAGGCGATGGGAAAAGTGAGACGGGGAGCTTGTGTGTTGCTGGTCTTTGTGTACGGTATCGCATGGAAGCGCTGACTAATGAACTGACTCTCTAACAAGTCATCCTGCTCCACTGGCCTTTTCACAGCTTTCCTGGCATTTGGTCTTAAAAATAATTTCACGTCCCAATGTGTTTCCCTTAAACCGATAAGCCATGCTTTGTCTCCGCTGAATTAAGGACGATGACATTTACAAATGTTCCCCATGCTGAAGATGGGGGGGGGGGGGGGGGGGTTGCATTTTACAAGGGCTGTTTTAATAAACCCAATTTGTTTTACATTCACAGAAGCCTGTCAACCATCCACTGTTTTGTAGTCCTTGATTTAATAGCTGCATAATTGCCACAAATGTAGGAGGTTTGCTGCGTCGACGCATGCAGGTATTTCTATGCACCGCTGTGCGTGCATGTATACTGTAAGCCCTTGGGTGTATGATTTTTCTAATAAAGAAAAACAGAAAAAAAGAAATTAACCTCCATTAGCTTCATATGGCTTAAACCGCTAAGTCAGGAGCTGATTTGGCATTTTGACGCGGAGCCTGGATATTATATTCATTTGCCTTTTTCACATTCTGGAATCACATTCTGATTACATAACATAACATGCAGCATGCATTTGTATTCTACATTTTGCTTCATTTAAAGCTGCAAGTCTTTTGTGTTTGCAGATTGCAAGAAAAGCTTCTGCAAACGTTTATTATTTGTAGGTTTTTGCATCATCTACCATATTTTCTCAATTTGTTTGTCCCTCTTGGAATGGTAGCAGTATCCAAACAGTATGTCAGGTGGTTGGAAGGACGGATCCGAGCGTTTGATGATGATGCCACTATGTTTATGGGAAGATGCTTTCCTTAAGCCCACAGATTCTCCCCCCCCGAGCCGTGGGTATTTGGACCTTCTTCGCTATTTTGTACTTCCTTGGTTGCTTCTCAAATACTGCTCTACTTGTGACTTTAGTTTGATGGTTTGCAGGTCATCCATGTTCAAAGGAGCTCTGCGAGATGTTTAAGATTTTGTTTAACCAACTAAACCTCCTTTAGACTTCTGCGAAGCGTTGGTCAAGCACTGTTTTGCATTCATGTGATGGTCAAACCTAGCCTCGTCAGACCATCCTG
>NW_015151147.1:106027-110081 GCF_000732505.1 Cyprinodon variegatus | reverse complement strand
AAGCATGCTTAGTGTGAGGGATTGCCTTCGAGTCAATGAATTGATGCTATCAGCTGTTTTTTCTTAGAAAGAAAACTTGTATGATCTGGCTGAATTGTAAGGTGCCTTGAAATGACACGTGTTGTGAATTGCCGCTATATAGATAAACTGAACTGAAACTGAATTCAGGCGCATCAGATTAAAGTTGGCCAAATTCATGCATATCAAACTTTATGTCTTTTACGGCACTAGTGGCTTGTTTTTTCGACAGTAGGCTAAACAGTAAAGGGGGTATGAGAGAGGGGGAGAGACATGCGGGACAGGCCGTATTTTCAAACCGGGTCGACCGCGTCGAGGACTAAGGCCTTCGTACACGGGTCGTCCTCGCTAACTGTGCCACTTGCACGCCCAAGGATGTCAAACTTTAAGGGAGCTGCCCTTTAAACAAAATGATGACAACTAGGAATCAACGCACAAACATGCACACATTAAAATATTTAGTTCAAGTATCTAACAAATGCTTTTCTCCATCCATCTGAGACAGAGACAAAATGGACTCCACCAGCCCAGACTCCGACATCATCTTTACCTCCTCCTATGGTGAAAACGTCACTCTCTCCACCTCGACAACCACCAGCACGTCTCCAGCAGTGGTGCAGCCTCCATCCCATCCATCAGACCTCCATGACCCAGAGTTCACCATTATGGTAGTGTTAGGACTATCCCTGCTGCTGGTTGGGTTAGCCGCCTTCCTTGCACTTTGCAGGCGCTCTGAACCGGAGGAGGACTTTGAAAGGAGCTGTGCTCCTGGGGAGAGACTGACTGGTGGAAAAGGAATGTCCACTGAGCCCCAGTTAAAGACTTGGAGGAGACTGGGTTCATATCGCCGCTCTTACAACCTCTCCTTTAGACGACCGCCTCACCGCCGACCACAGCAGCACGATAGATCAGGCGTCTCTGCACCATCGCAGACACCACGGCCGGAGTCCAGCCTGGAGCCCCACATCACTACGCCCTGCCTGTTTGACTATGTCACTGAAATCTGACGCGTCAGATGAGACAAAAAGACATTTCTGAAAGATGTTGCTCTAAGTTTCTTCTACACATGTGTGGTCAAATTCTGGAAATGAAGCATAAACAAAGTTTAAAACGGGATTAGAGACTCAATTGGTGTTTTCACCGTTTACCGCTGTGAAACAGTAGAGTCAAAATAAATTCATCATAGATGTACAACATCTAGAAGGAGAAAACAGCTGGACTCGTTTACTGTCACCTTCTCTAACATAGAAAGTAGGGCTGGGCATTGGATCGATAAATTGTTAAAGTCTAATTTTTTTTAGAAGAGATAAAAGACATCTCCATATCGGTTCTATCGAGATGCTCGACATCAGAATTTAACACTTTTCTAAGTTCCTTTTTCAGCCATTTCTGACTTGATCTCATGTTTATTTAGTGACATTTGGGACAAAGCTTCCATTCAGAGGTACCTTTTGATATTTGCTTTATGGAAAGAAAAACATTTGAGATAAATAACATAAAGCACCATACAGTGATTTTTCCCTCCACTGTCATCGTGTGCATCGTGTGAGGGATTGCAGCAGATCAACGGCTCAATGTAAGCAGATATCTACTATTGCCGCATGCTCATCCAGGCTCCTGGAAAAGTCCAACTGGAAGCAATCAGCTGGTTTTAGATAGATACCTTTGAGCAATCCGCCAGAGACGTTTAATGGGAAATTTCTGTAAATTACGGCTAAATGATATTTGATGTGAATAGTGTTTATATAAATAAAACTGAATGAAACTAAATTGAAAAGGTAACAGTTACTGCATTTGATTTAAGGTTTAACGACTATCGTTCTGCAGAAGTTAGTATTTCATTTTCATTACACTGCAAAAAATGTAAATCTAAGTAAGTAAATTTTTCTTAAAACAAGTGCATTTCTTCTTGAATTGAGCAGGTAAGTAAGACTCTTTGCCAGTGGAATAAGACAATTTACATTTAAAATAAGAAAAAAAGACTATAGTCTCTTACTTCAAGCACATAATATTTAATTTATCTTATTTTAAGGGTAAAAAATGCTCATTCCATTGACAGATCATCTTATTTTCCTACTCAAATTTAAGGTAAATACACTTGTTTAAAGACATTTTTACTAATTTTCAGAACGTTTTTGCAGTGTATTCATATTCCAAATCTGCAAGAATCATCATTTTTCTTTTTCCCCCCTAACTTCTGTGCTTTGGTTTACTTATTTGATAATAGAAAAAAAAAAAAACATTTCTTGTGTAAAGATGATATAAACAAGATGTTGCTTCTTAAAGAAATGAGGTGTTGCTCCACTGGAATTGATCGATTTTTTAGTTCACCGGAAAAAATAAAAATCTAGATAAGTCACTTTTTCTTGAATTGAGAAGGTAAAGAGACATTTTGCCAATACAACAAAACAATTTCTATTTAAAATAAGAAAAAACAATTGCATTGTCTTATTTCAAGTGCATCTTATCTAAATATCTTATTTTAAGAGCAAAAATACTGATTCCATTGGAAAACCATCATATTTACCTACTCAAATTAAGGGTAAATACACATAATTTAAGACATTTTTACTTATTTCTAGGTTGTTTTTCCAGTGTTTCTGCTTTCCAAAGCTGTTCAGCACCATGAAGGACAAACATGCCACCAATAGAAAAATGCAAGACTGAAGGATGCAAAGGAACAAATCCCTCCTCAGGTTCACCAGGCTACGCAGACAGTTGTATTCTGTCAGTGATTTGCTATTTTTGAAAGTCTTTGAGAGCTTTTCAGGTTCCCCGCAGGTCGGACAGATCTCAGCAGCCTCACTTTTCTAGTTCTTGATGGTCTGGTGACTCCTGTACATCCAGAAAAATCTTTGGTAACATCTCAAAGTTCAAAACCAGGTTAGAATAATGCTCCCTCATGGGGGAGTGCTGGTTAGAGCAGTCCCATTTAGCACTGAGAAGGTTGCAAGTTCCCGGTTCGATCTCCAAAGCCTGCACTCTGGGTCCCTGAGCAAGACCCTTAACCCCACACTGCTTCCCAGGTGCTGAACAGTGTCAGCCCACTGCTCCACCTGGGAATGAGTTAAACTTGCACAGTTTATTTCTCCATTGTGGGACAATAAAGTTCTATTTCTCTATGCTAATTATTAGCACAGCGCTTCCAGGAAATGATAAAAGGTAGGAGCCTGCAGAGATCTTCAAACTGATCCTCTCTGCTCTCTTGTCTTCAGCTCAGACACAAAAGTTTTTGATAAATTTAAAGAACGGGGTCTGAGAAAGTCATGCACTGCAAAAACGATCTAGAAATAAGTAAAAACTTCTTAAATCAAGTGTATTTATCCTTAATTTTAGCAGGTAAATAAAATTATTTGCCAATGGAAATAGTATTTTTTACCCTTGACTTGAAAAACGATAATACAGTTGTTTTTTTCTTATTTTAAATGTAAATTGTCTTGTTCCATTGGCAAAGTGTCTTGCTTACCTCCTCAATGCAAGAAAAAATGCACTTATTTTAAGAAAAATATACTTATTTAGATTTATATTTTTTGCAGTGTGGAACAGGTTTGATTTTTCTCTAAGTGGAACCGTTGCATGTTTTTGATCACTGTGCTCCTGAAAGAACTTATGATGAAGAAGACAAGCAGACCGAAAACATCAGAGATCCTCTACTGAAACATGTTCTTCAGCAGGTATTTCTTTTAAAAACATGTGCAATCTTGGGTTTTCAAACTTCAATGTGAGACTAATCTGAGCTTCAGCTAAAAGTCCCAGTGAAAATCAGCAGACTCTAAATGTTTATTTATGCAACAGAAGGACAGAGAAATCTTTTTGCAGCCGTTCATCCAAAACAGCCACTTGTTGCTGCGGTTTTCTAGCAGTGAGGCAGGTGGTAGAAAGCTGACTGTGGCTCCTCATCCAGTCCTATTAGGCATGTTGATCGTTGCTCTAAAGGTCAAAAGGGATTTTTCCTGCAACCATTTCCTTATTTACAATCATTACACAGTTTGTCTTTCAAACGCCACTCTCTCCTGTTTTTCCCCATACGATCAGT
>NW_015151147.1:101312-102278 GCF_000732505.1 Cyprinodon variegatus | reverse complement strand
TTTAACACAAGTATCTGTACTTTTACTCAAGTACGGAAAGTGAGTACTTTTGCCACCTCTGCAGTAGGGGCATGGTACACTCTATGTCTTTAGTGCAGCCTATTGCTTCATGGGTAAATAAAAAACTGTTTTTTTGCATTAACACTTGTTTAGCCTATTTTAATTAATTGAAATTGAAGTTATGTTAACCTTTCAGAGTCGACTATTTATTTAGCTATTTTCTGTCATCTTGCACATCAGAGCAGCGTTTCAAACTTTTTGCATGATCTGTCTTTTCTACTTTTTTTGTATGTTTGGTCCAAATAGCAGAAAATCTACCTTGATGAAGCAGGAATTTAAAAATCCCCAAGTGCAGCTTTACAAAATCATGTTCATAAAACAGTAAAAAAGGAACCAGAATTTTTAATTATAGGAAGAAATGTAGAAATGCAGATGCAGATGTCATCATACCACTTGAACTATTTTCCACATAAAAATAACTCTAAATTTGAAGTACTTTGGTACATATATGTGATTTGGGGAAAAAAAGGATTTGGTTTTCCAATTTATTTTAAAAACTAATTATTTTAACGTTGATTTGGTCCACCTCCCTCTGATAAATAAGATCAAGTGAAACCAATTATCTTCAGAAATCCGCACATCAGTCTGTTTGCCTGGATTGTCAGACTGAGCAAACGGTGCATTAATTCAAGCATTAAGCTGCACTGGAGGAGCTGCAGATATCCACAGCTCAGCTTTTTAGATTTCTGCAGCTCCTTAACCTTTCCATAACATGAGGACCCAAATTTGGGTCCTCAGCACTCGCCCCAAGATGGTTTTTAGACCTGTAACATATTCTCTGGGGTCTTGCCTTTATTTTGATGGTAAAACAATTAAAATAAACTCTGTAGTTCTTGAGATATATTCAATTCATTTTGGGCATGTTATTTTCAAGCATATTTCTCGAAAACAGGCCTAATACCTCGG
>NW_015151147.1:97661-99842 GCF_000732505.1 Cyprinodon variegatus | reverse complement strand
ATTATTTTTTCTTATTTTAAATGTAGATTCTCTTGTTCCATTGGCAAAGTTTCTCACTTACCTCCTTAATTCAAGAAAAAATTCACTTATTTTAAGAAAAAAATGACTTATTGGGATTATATTTTTTGCAGTGTAGGCATTCAGCTTACCTGTAACCCCGTAAAGTTACAGGTAAACTGAGTGGTACCTGTTGCACAGTGGGTCAACAACAAAGAAGAAGCAGTACAGAAGCCTTGTGCAACTTTTTGTGGATTTTTTTTTTTTTTTTACCTGGATTATTAAGATGCAAAAAGACTGATTACTTTTGAATAAAGTTTTTTTTCTATTTTATTCAAAATGTAAATGAATGACACACCTATTGCCTCAATGACCAGAGTGTAGACCGCCTGAGTCTCTCTGTCCAAGCCCACCACAGTCCTAACGATGCCGTCTCGGAAGCCAACGCTGAATTTTCCATCTTGATTCCCACCTAAAAAAATCAAACACAAATCCAGGTTTTAAAAAAAGCAATGAAACAGCAATTCAGTTCTTAAAGAGATATGCACAGATATGCACAGACATGGATAGATGGTAGGCAGTGAAGCTTCACAGTACAATAGATCGGTTCATTTAATCGTGCAACACTCTAAACCCACAAACGTGTGACCGCTGTGACCTCTGACCTGTGATGAAGTAGCTAAGCTCTGCGTTGAGACCAGCATCGTTGTCAAAGCAGACGAGGCGCGCAACGATGTGGTCTCTGGGGACACTCTCCATCAGGGAAACATTGTAAACTCTGGGGTTGAAGGTGGGCGTCTCATCATTTACATCCAGAACTGACAGACACACAGACAGAGACACACAGATAGATGCACATGAGGACAAGTAAGGCAGCAGGGCATGGCAGTGAGAAGCTAACCTAACTGGGTTAACTGGATAACTTAGATAAAATAACGTACCGCCTGTTTTAGTCAAAGGTTTAATGTTTTATGAAGCAGAATATGAAGCTACAGCAGATTGAATTACAAATTAAATATATATAGTATGAAATAGTGTTCTATCAAACTGGTCCTATAGTCTCTCTATTACAGATGGAGTAATGTAACTAAAGTAATTTCTCCCTGGGATTATTAAAGTATTTCTGATTCTAGTTGAATGGACAGGTGTTGTGAATGAAACGGTGCCCAGCTTGAAACATCCATATTGAGATTGGATCCCAGTTTAGTTTTTTTCAAAAGAAATTGCTCTAATGTTTAAAGCTGAATGCATCAGTGTTTTGGTTCTATTCCAGATTTTATAGAAAACTGTAATTTTATCTTAAATTAAGTCAAAAATATATAAAATTCCTAAATTATGAATGTATATTGACCTAATAAGAAATATAATTTGGATTAAACCTAATATATTATTATATATTATAATATATTAAACCTTAATATATTTGAATCCCTTGCCCTGTTTTTTTTATTTCATTATTTTTTGTGCCCCCAGGAAAACCAAGCTGGCCCCCTGGTACATTTGGTCTAGAACCGCCACTGGCATTGATGACTGAAAGACATCTTCTGCCTCCACTTATCTGTTTACTACAGTGTGTTTAATTCATGTTAATGTGGATTTAAAGACATTTTAATTAGTGGAAAAAATTGCGGGGGGAGGGGGATATAAAAAAAAAAAAAAAGTCTAATCAACCAAAACTTTCGCGACCCCCATGCAGTACCTCTGGGGACCCCCTAGGGGTCGCGGACCCCCTGTTGAAGACCTCTGAATTACACAATGAGGTGCAGCTTTTCTGCTTCTAATTTAAAAAGTTTTGAAGCAGATTGTGAACATTTCTAGAAAAACGGGAGTTTAGGTTTTTTGTTGGGTTGGAGCAGACAGGTATGTGAGGACAATGCCAGGGTGGAAAAACAGCAACGACCTCAGAGAGGCAACGGCTGCTGCTCATCAATCTGGGAAGAATTGGCGTTTCAAAGGCGTTTTCAATCGGTCCTTTCTTCCGTTTCAAACATAAATACTTAAACCAAATTAGTTACAGTATTTTTTGAATGACTTGAAATACTTCGATCATTCGATCAATAATAAAGAATCAACTGAAAAACTTCGCAGAAAGAAATATTTCACCCAATTTTAAGATTTATGTAAATTCATAAAAAAAAAAAAAAAAAATCTGTTTACTTTCTTTTAGATATTTGTACCACAAAC
>NW_015151147.1:95002-96309 GCF_000732505.1 Cyprinodon variegatus | reverse complement strand
AGATTTAGATTTTTTCCAGTGAATGTGTTTATCTTTCCTGGTTAGAGTAATGGATTTTGGATTGGATTTGGTTTGTTTCATATTTTTTGGCGTCTTCTGTCCACCTTTTTTGTCAAAATAACTCCCCAAATTCCCAAACTGTAGGAAAATCTTCCCATAGTCAAACATCTTTCAAAATACTTACAAATAAACACTGATTCTTACGCCAAAATTTTTTGCAGTGTGATGCATCTCATCTGTATAACAAAGCTTTTTTTTATTTCAAATAAACATCAGGTTTATGTATTTGGTATTAAAAACAAAAAAAACACTTACTCAAAATTAATACAAATGAGTGTAATAAATCCATAAAGGTATTATTATGCAATTCAAATAATAAACTGTATGGATTTGAAATAAATACACTTGAAAAAAATCAAAATCTAGATAAGTTATTTGTTCCTAAAACAAGCTTAGATTGAGGAGGTAAAAGAGACATGTTGTCAATGGAACAAGACAATTTACACTTAAAATAAGAAAACACAATTGCATTGTCTTATTTTAAGTGCATATTATCTAATTATCATATTTTAAGAGTAAAAATACTCATTCCATTGGCAAACTATCTAATTTACCTGCTCAAATTAAGCGTAAATACACAAAATTTAAGAAGTTTTCTAGTTCATTTTTCCAGTGTAGTATTCCATTTTAAGTAAGTACAATTTATCAATACTAAACACATTAACCTGATGATTATGCATTAAAAAAAAATCTTTTTGAAATAATGAATATGCATCATTTAAGGTTTATGCTAAAATTATCTTTAAAATGTAAATGGTATTTAGTTTTACTCTTTGTTCCCCTCTATTCTGGTTCAGATTATGGCCCCTGAAAAATCTAAGATTACTTTAACTTATTCATTAGTAGGTAGATTTTTACAGTCAGTTACATTTCTTTACGGTGGAATCAAACAAAGACTCCAGTGTTAAATCAAAAATCTGGATAAGAATCACCAAAAATGCAGGAATAGGAAACAGCAAAGGATTCCAATTACTTTCACTGGTTATGAGAAAATTTTAAAACAATCATAAAGCGCTTGTTTCTGAGGAGGGTCATTTTCATATTAATAGAAAAAAGCAAAGCGTGTTATGGTTAGTAGAAAAACAAAAAAATAAAAAGTTTTATCAGACTGAAGAGCTTAAAGTTAAAGCTTCAGGTTTCCCTTCAGAGACACTGCAAAAACAAATTTTTTTGTGGACGTTTTTTGTGGACTTTTATGGACCTTTCTGTCTCGGGCGCCATAGACCTCCATTATTTGAATGTCAGCA
>NW_015151147.1:90540-91632 GCF_000732505.1 Cyprinodon variegatus | reverse complement strand
AATTTTCTCAAGCAGAGAGAGCCAATCAAAAGTCACCTGAGACGGTGAGAGTTGAAGTGGAGGTGCGAGGAAACTCCCCGGCGTCATGAGCAACAATCCTCAAGTGGTACTGGCCGATCTGTTCCCGATCCAGCACAGCCGTGGAGGTGAGAACGCCGGTGGAGGTGTTGAGGTGGAAGTCAAGGCGCGGCATGCCCATCTGGAGGGCCATCGTAATGCGACCGTTCTCGTCCTTATCCGGGTCCACTACCTGAACCTGAGGAAAGAAATAGTCCTGTTACTCCTACAAAAGGTCTGCCATCAGAGAAGCAGAGAATTTACCATCTACGCTGCAAAAAATTGAAATCTAAATAAGTATTTTTTTCTTGCAATAAGTGCATTTTTTCTTGAATTGAGGAGGTAATTGAGACACTTTACATTTAACATAAGAAAACACAATTGCATTGTCTTATTTCAAGTGAATATTATCTAATTATCTTATTTTGAGACTAAAAATACTCATTCCTTTGGCAAATTATCTTATTTACCTACTAAAATAAATGGTAAATACACTTAATTTAAGACATTTTTTTTCTCATTTTTAGATGGTTTTTGCAGTGTACCATATGCTGCAAATAAATCTATATTTACTGCAAAAAAAGTAAATCTAAATGAGGCAATGTTTCTTAAAATAAACGCATTTTTTCTTGAATTCAATGCAAAAAAATGAAATCTAAATAAGTCATTTCTTCTTAAATTAAGTGCATTTTTTTCTTGAATTAAGGATTTAAGTGAGACACTTTGCCAATGGAACAAGACAGTTTACACTTAAAATAAGAAAAAAACAATTGCATTGTCTTATTTCAAGTGCATTTTATCTAGATACCTTATTTTAAGAGTAAAAATACTAATTCCATTGGCAAATCATCTTATTTACCTGCTCAAAATAAGGGTAAATACCCTTAATTTAAGAAATTTTTTACTCATTTTGAGATCATTTTTGCAGTGTTGAGCTGGTAAGTGAGACACTTTGCTAATTGAGACAATGCACTTGAAAAAAAGATCTAGAAATTAGTATAAATCTCTAGATTAGTATAAATCTTCAAGAGAAAA
>NW_015151147.1:86043-90298 GCF_000732505.1 Cyprinodon variegatus | reverse complement strand
TTTTCTCTTGAAGATTTATACTAATCTAGAGATTTATACTCATTTCTAGATCTTTTTTTCAAGTGCATTGTCTCAATTAGCAAAGTGTCTCACTTACCAGCTCAACACTGCAAAAATGATCTCAAAATGAGTAAAAAATTTCTTAAATTAAGGGTATTTACCCTTATTTTGAGCAGGTAAATAAGATTATTTGCCAATAGAATGAGTATTTTTACTCTTAAAATGAGATAATTAGATAATATGCACTTGAAATCAGACAATGATTTCATTTTTTTTGCAGTGCACTCCTATAAACATCTCTGTATCTGTGTAATATGCCTCTAAACAGGAACATTCTTATCGTCTTTACCCTGAAGAATGAGGTTCCGATGGGAAGTCCCTCTGGAACTTCTGCTACAAACGGCAGGTTCAGGAAGGTTGGATCGTTATCATTAAGATCCAGCAGGTTGACAAACACTGTGGTGCTGGCTGTTGCACGCAGTGGAGGTGTGCCTCCTACAGAGGGCGCCAGAAGGGAACATAAAACAAATCACACAGAGGAATACAAAACACAAAAGAGAATATGTTTCCATTAGTAGAGTCCATCAACTCAAAAAAAAATCCTATCTTTGTTGTCTTGATAAGCTGCACACATTCAGATGAACATAAACTACTCACGGTCCACAGCAGACACTACGATGCTCCTCATGAGGACCGTGTCTCTGGAGTTTGAGCTTTCCCTGTCCAGAGTCATCCCGCTGGTGCGGATCTTCCCTGTCCTGCTGTCGATGGTGTAGAAAGGGTTTGCAGGACTGATGGCGTACGTCACCGTCCCGTTTTCCCCGTTATCTGGATCCACTGCCAACACCTTCAATGTAGACAAGAGAGGGAAAGTGAAAATAACATGCAGATTTAGAAAGAGGAAGGATTTTTGATGAAAATGGAAGGAGGGAAGGAGACTGTCTGCTGTGTTTCTTTCTCTTCCTAATGCTGTTTTTCTTTACCGATGTTCTCCACACTGGAAAAATTATTCAGAAATAAGTAAAAAGTTCTTAAATTGAGGTTATTTACCCTTAATTTGAGTAGGTAAATGAGATAGTTTGCCAATGGAATGAGTATTTTTACTCTTAAAATAAAATAATTAGATAATATGCACTTGAAATAAGACAAAGCAATTGTGTTTTCTTATTTTAAGTGTAAATTGTCTTGTTCCGTTGGCAAAATGTATCTTTTTCCTCCTCAATCCAAGAACAAAAGCACTTATTTTAAGAAAAAATTACTTATCTAGGTTTGATTTTTTTTCCCAGTGCAACAAACCTCTACACTGCAAAAAAATTGAAATCTAAATAAGTAATTTCTTTCTTAAAATAAGTGCATTTTTTCTTGAATTTAGGTGGCATGTGAGACACTTTGCCAGTAGAACAAGACAATTTACATTTAAAAAAAACAAAAAAACAATTACATTCTCTTATTTCAAGTGCATATTATCTAATTATCTTATTTTAATACCAAAACCACTCATTCTATTGGCAAATAATCTTATCTACCTGCTCAAATTGAGGGGAAATACACTTAATTTAAGACATGTTTACTTATTTCTAGATCATTTTTGCAGTGTAATGCATTCAAAGCAAAAACAATCTGAAAATAAGTACAAGGTGCCCTTAATTTGAGGAGATAAATTTGTATATTTGCCCTTAAAATAACATAATTAGACATTATGCACTTGAAATAAGACATTGCAGTTTTGATCAGTTTTAATCCACACACTGTTAAAAATCTAGATACAAAGAAGTAATTTTTTTCTAAAATAAGTGCATTTCTTCTTGAATTGAGGACGTAAAAGAGACAATTTACATTTAAAATGAGAAAACACAACTGCACTGTTTGATTTCAAGTGTATATGATCTAATTATCTTATTTTAAGAGTAAAAATACTCATTCCATTGACAAATAATCTTATTTACCTGCTCAAATTAAGCATAAATATACTTAATTTAAGAAATGTTTACTTATTTCTAGATCGTTTTTCCAGTGCATTGTCTCAATTTGCAAAGTGTGTCACTTACCAGCTCAATTCAAGACAAAATGCACTTATTTTAAGAAACATTGCCTTACTTAGAATTACTTTTTTTGCAGTGATTAGAGATATGTTTATATTTATAATTCCTTTGCACACAGCCAGAGGCTATTTTCTCTATATTTGATTTACACAGGCAGTTTGGTTAGATTTAATTTAATTTATTTTGCCATAACCAGGGCTCTGAGTGCAAAGGATCACCTTGCTTTTCAGATTTCTCCTCTTCACTGGAAAAACAATCTAGAAATAAGTAAAATGTTCTTAAATTAAGTGTATTTACCCTTAATTTGAGTAGGTAAATGATATGATTTGCCAATGGAATGAGTATTTTTACTCTTAAAATAAGATATTTAGATAAAATTCACTTGAAATAAGACAATGCAATTCTGTGTTCTTATTTTAAATCCAAATTTTCTTGTTCCATTGGCAAAATGTCTCCTTTTCCTTCTCAGTTCAAGAACAATTGTACTTAGTTTAAGAAAAAAATGACTTATCTAGATTTTGATTTTTTCCAGTGTTCATGTTTATGCACAAAATCTTAGCTGGTTTATGACAAATTCCCTCAATATGCACGAATGTCTGCAGTGATATGATGAAGTATGAAAAGTTAATGGGGTAGGAATACTTTTTTAGGCGCTTTAACTTCCCTCCCAGCTGTCGGTGTTCCAGCTCAAAGAAAAATGGATGCAGCTGTTTTTCTCTTGCAATTGTGATGGATGATACACGCTTGGAGCCTGAAGCCGAGCTAAAGCACAGGCTGATTTTTAAAGAGCTGATCAATTATTTACAGCCTTGACTAAAATTGCTGGAAAACGGTTAATTGGTCATTAGAGGAACAAAGGCTATTGTAGGCGTTTAATTATTAAGAAGACATGTTAGGCTGGCATCTCTGAGACTCGTTGATTAGCCAAAACACAGACAAGGTAGGTGAAATAAGGTGTCGTGCAGTGGGAGCTCGTTCCAGTAATCAATACTGCTCTGAGAGAAACACATTTGATGATATTTGCCTGGATGATCAAACCTGGGTTTAGAGTTCCTCCAGAGAGGCAGAGGAGAGCTTTAGAGGGTTATGTTGGTATAGAGCTGAATGTAAGAGGCTAAAGCTCTGATAGTGGGGAGCAGAGAGATTTGAGTGGGTTGATCCCTGGACTGGGCGCAGCAGCCAAATTCATCGGCTCACTGGACACCTAGAAGAAATCAGCAGGTGGCTTCCAGTCGCCATAGAAACACTGGATGGGTCCAGGCTACACCGGGCCCAATTACTGAGCTGTGAGCCTGGACGGTCAGATTCATCGGAAAGTGGACAGTGGGGCAATAGTGTCTGTGCAGTGAGCACGGGATTTCATATACAGTATGCATTGCATCGCACCAAGGAGGAAGTCAACTGAGGAATAGGCTCGACAAAGTGGAAAAAGCAGCAACATTTTAGCAGAGAGCAGCCGTCGCCTTCATTTGATTTTCTCCAACTCTTCTTCGTTTCACACTTGTGCTCTGCAAGACTGAGCTTCGCCTCCTCTTCTGCCTAGAAGCTGAATAATTTGTTATGCATATAACTACAGGCTACACTTTAATTAGCAATCAGACTCCTTTAATTACACTCGGCGACGCCTCCTTAATTAATGGACAATCAGGACTTCATTACAAACAACACACTGCAAAGACACCGACGGGACAGAAGAGAGAGTTTGGGATAATAGCTGAGTTTACTTTGGAATGACCTAAACTGCTCTGGATGTGAGTCCATCAGTAAAGCAGGAGGAGGAGGAGGAGGAGGAGGAGGAGTCCTAAAGCTCCAGCTGTTTCTCACTTCCTTCAGCTCAAATAAGGGAAGACGAATTTCTCTTCTATTAAGCAACCTTAAATAATTGATCACACTATATCTTATTGAAACCCATATTCTAATATCTTAAAAACCTTCAATTACAATAAAAAAAATACTTAGTTCCATTGCTGGAAGAAAATATGAGAGTTAAAGTGTTTCTAAGCTCAGAAAACTCAAAAGAAACCAGGTCGTCTGCGTATGTCGCAATGAACGCGAAATACGCCCCTTCCGCAGACACTCTGGTGCACCGCTCCAAAATTGTAGGTGACCACAGCCAGCGCCTCTGATTGGTCAAAAGTACATCTGCTCTACTCTATGGGCCGGATCTATCAAAGGTTTGCGTGTATAAAAACGTGAGCTATTTCACTGCGCAC
>NW_015151147.1:81934-83043 GCF_000732505.1 Cyprinodon variegatus | reverse complement strand
ATTTTAAGAAAAAAATGACTTCTAAATCTAGATTTAGATTTTTTGCAGTGTTCTGGGCACTGCAGTGGCTTACAGAGGATGTTTTGCTAAATAAAACACAACCTCCAATGCAGCTGTGAACTTCACTGCTGCATATTTTGGAATGAAAAATGATCCCTGCTTTACTTCTTTTATTTCTAGGCATTAATATTAAACAAAATAAAATCTACTTTTTTTTTTTGTTTGTTTGTTTTTTTTTCACATTACATCGGATTTCATCAGCAGCGGCGCAGGAAGGTTTGGTGGGATGGACTGTTCACACTCACAGAGATAACATCAGTGTTTAAGGGACTCATCTCCACGACGTTGGCTTCGTAAGGCTCGTCTCGCCACAGCGGGGCGTTGTCATTGATGTCAAGGATGGTGATGTTCACCTACAGTAAGATAAAGACAAAAGGAATCAGTCATGAATTAATATTAATGCGTACTAAGGATGAAATTAATTACAGTGACATCAAAACAAAGTTATTTTTGTCCAAAATAGGACCTGGATGGAAATGTTAACATTTTAGGCCTCTACAGCCATTTAT
The DNA here is from genome assembly GCF_000732505.1 of Cyprinodon variegatus. Taxonomy (NCBI): domain Eukaryota; kingdom Metazoa; phylum Chordata; class Actinopteri; order Cyprinodontiformes; family Cyprinodontidae; genus Cyprinodon; species Cyprinodon variegatus. The sequence continues at coordinate 82,474 of NW_015151147.1, read as the reverse complement.
TTTAATCTGATTTCTACACACCTCACCACCAATGACATTGCACATGTGGAAAGGCATTGAATGCATCACAGGTTACATTATTATAGATGTAAAATGCCCCATGGACCCCTTGTGGCCAGATGCACTGATCAGGATCTATCGTATGCCTGCTTTGAGGATCCCAGCAGCACCAGACTCATTTATCGCTGTTGCAATATTTAGGATTTGGAATTAAAATAGGATTTAATCCTTAAAAAAATGTTTTTTACTTCTTTTTTTCCTTTCTTTTTTTATTGGGGCTTAAATATATTCAAAGAATAAAATGAAATGCATTACTTTGGGATGTTTATTCACTCTCCTTTCTGTATCTGGTGCACTGAAGAAGAATATTTGAAATTTATACATTTCTTTTCAGGACCATTGTTTGTGATAGTGGGGATTGGATTGATGTTGCATCAGAGGTGGAAAGAGTACTAAAAAATTGTAATCGAGTAAAAGTATCTTTACTTTGCCTAAATTCTACTCAGAGTAAAAGTAAAATTACCCATCTCAAAATTTACT
>NW_015151147.1:76956-78934 GCF_000732505.1 Cyprinodon variegatus | reverse complement strand
CCCCTGTTCCTGTGAACCTTAATAAACCCACTTAAATTCACCTCTGCCTACTGGTCTCTGCATTTGGGTCCTCCAAACAAACACCGCTTCATGACAATCGTGAGAAGATTTTAAGTCCGTATCGCCCGGCTCTACCATCAACGATCTTCTCCAAAAGATGTTCCATTTTTCCAAATTGTGTTTATAATAGTACGTGTCTTTGTCATTTTGAAACTGGTTTTAACATTTTAATATAAATTGTTTGCTGTGGCGTAATATAGAAGGGTTCATTACATTCTTAATTCCAATATTTTGTAGAATATTAACATACATGATGAGTGTATCGTGATTTAAGATTCTTTTTTACCAATATGGTTAAAACAAACAGTACAGTAGTAGCCATTGATGGGTCCTTGGCTGGTCCCCTACAATTCCTTTTTAAACATCTAAAATATTCTTTCTCTCATGATTTGTGGACATTAAGAGAAGCGTTATCTCCTGGTTAGACCCTGTAATTCAGTGAAAGGGTGGTGAAAAATATGCATGCCCATGAGAAGGAAATCTTCTGGAAGTTGGAGGGGATTTTGCTGCCATTCGGCTGGCTTTTGACTGGGAAGGGCCATTATGAACGACTGCTACTGTAAGACTTTAAGACAAGCTGTTCAGTTAAACGATGACTTTAAAGATTTTTACGGTGGCAATGCCAGTCTTCTGCTGAGGGCCAACTCCTCCATCCACAGCTCTCACTATCAGGATATACTCCGACTTCTGCTCTCTGTCCAGCAGGGCTGTGGTTGTGAGTTCCCCTGAAACAGAGATGAAGAAATTTACAGTTTATCAGCGGCAGAACATTTCAGAAACAACTGAAAAAACGTGATCAGGTTTTTAGCTCAACTATCAACCAACTAAACAGTTTGAGAAAAAGCGGATTTAAACAGACTCCATCAGGTTGAAAAGCTGTAAACGTCTTATTCTGACTGGTTAACGAACCTGAGCGCGAATTCAGGCGAAACTGAGAGGAGCCTTCCAGGGAGTAGATGAGAGAAGCCTGGCCAAACTCCCGCGATGCGTCCAAGTCGGTTGCATTTACAACCAGTACAGTTGCCCCTTTTTTATGACAGAGAGAGACAGAGACACAAACATAAAGAAAGTTGCCAATTACTGTTTGTTGAGAGCATTTAAAAGAAGAAAATCAGAGGAAGACTGGCTGCAGTGACACTTGCAAAGCTTATTTCTTTCCATAGTGACACTGATGGCATAGCAGTGAGTGGGTTTATGGATTAGTGGATTATTAGACTGTTACTTGGCATCGAACTGATCAATACCAAGGCTGCTATGGGGATGAGATGCTTGCCAGAGCCGCAGGGCTAGCCCTAAGCTGTGTCTAGAAGCTGCAGCCTTAGGCCTCCACCTGAGGGCCAAATACTGCTCTAACCCTCAGCGTTCCTTCTAAAAGAGGTGCTCTATTAAACAGTGTGTGGAACATAAAGAATGGCGAGCTTCTTCTGCAGCTAAAAGAGAGAGAAAGGGGCAGTCAGATATCCCATTTTCCTCTGGTGACTGGAAACTAATCTATTGTCTGGGAAGAAAAGAGGCTTCACATGCATGAGAATGAATACAGCAGCTCACAATTTCCCTGGAGGAACCAACATCCCATATTCTGAGTGAGCATCTCAAAACAGTGTTGGAGCGCAGGTTAAAGCATGCAGACATATTACAACGTGACACACGTAAAGATGCAGAAAAGAATTCCCAGATATATTGTTTGAATATGTAGATTTGCAGCATAATTATCACAGCATGTAAGGGACGTGTTTGCTGTATAAACCATAAAATCTAAAAGATTTGCATCTATGTAGAGATGCAGTGTGAATGATGTAAGCTGATCTGGTCTTACTGCATTAACAGCAGTTTAAAGGAATAGTACACCCAAAACATGATTAGCCTTCATTTTCTACTCACCCCCATGCTGAACAACACTCTGGAGTACTTTTTTGAT
>NW_015151147.1:72387-76864 GCF_000732505.1 Cyprinodon variegatus | reverse complement strand
CCACAGGAAAGTTTGGAAAAAGAGCTTCTGAATCGCTGCCCTAAAAAGAGTTAGAAGTGTCTAGGATATCTGATTTAGATGCGACCTGGAGGAATCTTTCTAGAGGGTTTTTTTGGCCTTCCAGAAAACCCAGGACAATATATTAGTTTGCCCGGGGGGGCCACACCGAAATCCACTCAAAGGAGCTGCAGAGTATCTCTGCTGAAAAAGATGTACAGCCCTGTAACCTCCGCATTCTGATCTTGGATAAGCAGGAGAGGATCGATAGATGTTGTTTGAAAAGCAATAACTCTGAACAGTGTAAAATGACAAGAACTTGGAACAACAGCTGCTTTCAAACAGATTCAGTGAGAGCATTTAAATTTCTCACAGCCTCCCACTCCTGAATAAGACTCCAATTCACACCAACATTTCCAGTTCTCTGGCTATTCACAGAGAAGATCCCCACTGCGTGAGCTGCTGAGAAATGTTAACACTTTAACAACAGTCACTAGGACAATTATCTATTTGGGCTCCGAGTTACACTGGTGCAAAGCATTGTGCGAGTGAGATGCTGCCAGCTGCTGATAAACCCCTGTGGTGTGAGTCACGACAGAGAGAGGCAGAGGCAGAGAGACATAGGGGCAACGCTCAATTGTCAGCATCTATCCCGTCTGGTTTTTCTCCCTCATGTAAGATGTGTATAGAAATAGCTATAGTCCATGCATATCAAAGAATATTCATCCATTCTTCTCTGCCGTTTCATGAATAAAAAGTTGGACGTATAATGGATGTCTTCTGTGGGAATTGAGACTGGAAGGCTGACGACTACCGGCTTCGTCGCCTCATCGGGCTTTAATGACTGCATTTATATATTCTTAACAAAGGTCAGTTTACCAGTTTTGAATTTTAAATAGAAAAAAATAAAGAAAGACAAAACATTTTGAATATTATATCAGAGAAATGATGATTCAGAAGGGGAAACTGCACAGCAAAAACGATCTAGAAAAAAGTAAAAATGTCTTAAATGAAGTGTATTTATCCTTAATTTGAGAAGGTAAATGAGACAGTTTGCCAATAGGATGAGTATTTTCACTCTTAGAATAAGATAATTAGATAATATGCACTTGAAACAAGACAAAGCAGTTGTATTTTTCTTGTTTTAAATGGTAATTGTCTTGTTTCATTGGCAAAATGTCTCACTTTCCTCCTCAATTCAGGAAAAAATGCACTTATATTAGGAAAAAATTACTTATGTAGATTTACATTTTTTGCAGTGTAGCAAAGTTCTATATGGATGTCGAACTAATGCGTTCTGAGATCATTTGAAACAGAAAACAGCCCATACCTGATTGCTAATATATTAAATCAGCCACTGGGCCACATGCGGCCCTGGAGCTGAGGGTTGAAGGCATACAGCAGGATTGAACAGATCAAGTTATCATATCTCAATATGGCTGAAGCTAAATGGGCAGCACCTTTGTTTTTTAATAGTTGTTTGCAGTCCCAGCAGATTCAACGTCTTGCCTGCTAGGAAATCTGTTGGTCGTGTTGATATGTGCTTGATAAGTTACACATAAGTTATGTGCAAGTTACTCATAGGTTTTGGATAAGCTAGACACCACAATTTATGTGTAACTTATACCTAACTTCAACAATCAGCTCTTTGAGGCTTGACTTCACTGCAAAAACGATCTAGAAATAAGTAAAAACTTCTTAAATTAAGTGTATTCGCCCTTAATTTGAGTAGGTTAATGGGACAGTTTGCCAATGGAATGAGTATTTTTACTCTTACAATAAGATAATTAGATAAGATGCACTTGAAATAAGACAATACAATTGTGTTTTCTTATTTTAAGTGTAAATTGTCTTTTTCCATTGGCAAAATTTCTCTTTTACCTCATAATTTCAAGAACAAATCAACTTATTTTTTAGAAAAAATGACTTATCTAGATTTAGATTTTTTGCAGTGTTCAAATTCTGGAAAACTGTCTAGAGACTACTGAGTTAGCTGTGGATTATTATTACTATTGAAATGACTTGACTTAAGCTTTAAATGACCTTCAATGTGGTTGGACGTCCTCTTACACTTGAAAAACGATCTAGAAATAAGTAAAAATTTCTTAAATTAAGTTTTTTCACCCTTGATTTAAGTAGGTAAATGAGATAGTTTGCCAATGGAATCAGTATTTTTATAATAGTCACTTTAAATTAGACAATGAAATTGTNTTACTTATCTAGATTTAGATTTTTTGCAGTGTTGATGTGTAGTTGAAAACATACTGTTCCAATAAAAACCATACATACTCTTATTAATGGTGTTAAAATACTAATTTATGGCTTATAAGGATTAATTAACAACACGCTGGTGAAGATTCTAAGTCATCCAGGTCGTGGTCATTCCAAAAAAGTTAAAGACACAATCCATTCGACTTTGTTTCCAAGTTAACCAAATAATTAAGGGGAGAAACGCTTGTATATATTTAGACTCGAAAGTAAAATTCTAACTTTTTGTGGGTTTCATTTTTTTTATTCCAAAACAGTAAAAGAAACAATCCACTGGACTTTGTTTCCAAGTTTGAAGATGTTAAGCTTCCCATCCAGGAAGCTTTTTCAATTCAAAATGTCAGAAATAGCGTTGAGTTTTAGGTTTTAGAGTGGACCAAAAAAAAAAAAAACTTGTTTTGGCTTAGAAAACATGCAAATTGAACCAGACGAACAGGTTCACTCATTAGGAATGGGGGTTGTTTGGCTTCTTTGTTAGCCTGCAATGCCCCGTACCTGTCTATGTCTCTGAAAGGGGGGGTGGTTAACTGTCGGGTTCATAAAATGTAGGTTTTTTGAAAAAGGAAGAACTGAAATACACAATTATGGATACAATTTCTGCAGAAAGGAGAGACCGTTGAACTCCAGACTCAAACACACTGTCTCCCACTGGACCTCCTCTGCAGAGCGTTTATTAACAGAACATGACGCATGGTTACAAACAGAGTATTGTTCTGACAGAACAATTGATCAGTTCATAAAGACAGGATGCTCCATCAGAATGACAAGGCAGGATGGTCTCCTGACTGGATCCTGAGACAGGAGTTGAGCTTCCCCTCGCACAAATGTTTCATAAGCACACATTAATTTTATAATCATCTTTGAATAAACCTAACATTAACGATGGGGCATTTCAGGCTAACAAAGAAGCGAAACGACCCCCATTACAAAGGGGTGTCCCATTTTTCTAAGCAAAAACAAGGCTTTGCAGGGCTCCTGTATAAAGCCTGTGCTGGGATCTGGAGGTCTGTCCACCTTTCTCCAGCAGAGGGCGTCCTAGGTCTCCTGGAGCTGAAGCTGACTACCACACCTGCGGCTCATTTGCTCATCAGGAGACCAGCATTTAAGCAGCGGCAGAGCAACACTCCAGTGCCAGAGTGTTAAGCCAGTTATGGTTAGCAAACCTTAGCCGACCTGCCTGTCTGATTCTCTGACTCCCCTGAAACCTGAACCAGAACCTAACCTGTTTTTGTCCTCTCCGCTTCCCAGGAAGAATCTGTCTGAACCCAGAAAATCTGAAAGAGTTTCTTAGTCTGAAACAAGCCTGTCTGATCTCCGAAGAACCCTGGAGAGTCAATCTGTCAGTAACCTGCCTGCCCGCTCTCAGAAGAAACTGGAAGATCAGAAATCAAGCTCTGCCTCTGCCTGCCTTCAGCCTCTGGACCCTCCTGGTTCCCCTCCTCTGCCGCTCAGCCTGAATCTCTGAAGAGGTACAGACCTGCACTCATTCAACCTGCAAACATACCTGGATATCTGCTAACCACTCTGTCCCCCTCTGCAGAGAAACCAGTCGTGACCAGTCCTGAATCTGATAACCTCCTGACCTGTTAATTCAATAAACCTTTGAACTTTTTCTCCTGTTTCCGAGTGTTTCTGCATGTGGGTTAGGAACCTAAAACAAAACATCACAGCCTGGAACTCAACGCTATTTCTGACATTTTCAATTGAAAAAGCTTCCTGGATGGGAAGCGAAACGTCTTTAAACTTGGAAACAAAGTCCAATGGATTGTTTCTTTTACTGTTTTGGAATAAAAAATGCAACCCACAAAAAGATAAAATTTTTCTTTTGAGTCTAAATATATACAACCGTATCTCCCCTTAATTATTTGGTTAAAAATTCACACATAAATTTTCCTGGTGGAAAATTCAGCTGCAGCTCTTATTTCATTCAACCACAAGGTTGCACTTACTATAACTTCCACTGTGACGGGGACGGTGCTGTTAAGCGCTGGGTTTCCCCCATCTTTGGCCATCACTGTCAAATAGATCATCCCCTTGGGAACCATCTCATAGTCCAGAGGCCTGTTAACACTTATAACTGGGGCAGAAGGAGAAAAGAGAAAAGTCATTCAAACCCGTTATTTGTTTTTAAAGATTTCATTACTCCTACTACACTTTACAACAAAGAAAAAACAAACAAAATACTCCTTTGCTGCTTAAATGAAACTTAAAC
>NW_015151147.1:67886-70539 GCF_000732505.1 Cyprinodon variegatus | reverse complement strand
TTTGAAATTTTATTTTATTCTGTTGCTCTGTTTTCTTTTTAATCATTTATAGAGATTTCAAAATGACAATGTCTAAATAAACTTCGAAATTAACAGAAACAATAAAAATATGTTGATAAACAAAGTTTAGGCTAACAGCTCATGGGTCAGTAATGGTCGCCCTTCCTACGTCTCGGTACCCTTGAAGTGGCCCTCAGCCTTAAAAAGATTGGTGACCCCTGTCCCAGACTATGTGATTGCGAGTAACTTACTATCACTATTTTTATTTCTTTTACTGAATATCGCTAAATTCATGAAATCACATTGAACGTATTAGTTTTAGGTATAGATATTGATCCATTGATCTTTCCTTGCTGAATGGGCTTTTCCTTTAAAGTGAAGTTAGAAATTAAAACCAGGTTGACCCAAAGAAAAGCTTGTAACGGTGACAGTACCTGCATAGCCCTCCACCATGATGATACGGAAGTAATCAGGGAAGACTGACGCTGAAATGATGGTATATGTCAGGAAGTTGTTGGGAGGAGAATCCTCATCGGTAGCCTGTAAGTAAGCAGAAGTTTGGGGAAAAGTGGGGGCTCTTTTAACATATGTCTTAGTGAAAGTTCTTAAGTAAGACAACGAAGACAAGTTGTAACACAGCAGATGTTGCAGTAGACAATGCTCATGTTTCTATGTGCATGTTTGAAATATAGTAAATATTTAAGTATGAGCATGTGTCTGCAGCCAGGAAGCTGTCAGTCACCAGTGACAGGTTATTGGATGGATTAAAGCTCATTCTGGCTATTAGTGGTGCAGACGTCAGTTCTGGATGAACACCAACTGAGCCACGACAAGCCAAGCAGGCAGAGGAAACATGAAACCGTTCGTTGAAGAACTAATCCACAACAGCTTCAACCGCGATGATGACACAATCTCATTATTGTTGATTTGGCAGGAAGTCTAAAACGAGTCCTCTAGCTGTGAGGAGAGTCTACTGGGCCTTACTGGCATCATTAGAAGCTGGACAGGTTGTCAGAGACACTCATTTGTATCTGCACAACAGACTTATCTCCATGCTTTCATTTAATGCCAACATGTTGACTAAGCAATACCTTTCTTCCCCCACAAGTTCTTAAGCAGTGGCTTTCCTTTCCGGGCTGTCTTTCTAAATCAATTTTTAACAAATACTTCCCCACTAGACAGTTGTTTTCTACCATAAGGGAAAATGAGTCGGGGGCAGCAAATCAAGAAGATGAGTGGAAAAAGGAAATGAATGAAAGCAGAACCTCTGCAGTAGGAGGCAAAAACCTCCAAGGCAAGAACCACAGAGCAGGAAATCCTCTCTTTGCTTTGTCTACTGAGAGCAGTTTTTGAACACTTGTGTGTAAAGCATCTAAGTTCCCGGGCAAACTTGCTGATACACACAATTGAGTGTCTGGCTTCTGTTTTCCTCTTGGGCAACATATTAATATCACCGGCGTTCAGAATAATCAAACACAGCGAGCCAAGCGTTGAGACCAGTTCACGCAGTGCGCTGTACACCCGAGCAAGCCTCAAGGGTTGTTTTTCTTTGCAGGGTGCAATCAAAGCAAACGTTGAGCCATTAGTTACAATTGTGCCTGTGTAGCTCTGCCTTTTGTGGCATTGACTGATGGCCAACACGCCGAAGCTGACTGCTTTTTCTTTTCGGACACAATGCACATAAAAACGCTTAGAGAAGTTAAGAGTGAAACTGATGAAAACAAAAAGGAGCAGCGACGGAAATGAAAAGACCAACTTTTATAAACATTTACATGTGAACGTTATACATCACTTTGATTAATTGACCTTAAATATAAGGTTCTTGAAGTTATTTGCAGGATCTGCATCTTTTAAAACATGATAGGAAAGGAGTTGCTACTTAATCAGGTCTAATAAACCAGCAATTTACCAACATTTTTAAGACTGCAAGCAATAGGCGGCTCACATTTAATAAGAAGAAACGGGTACAGGTAACTGTCCTTTATCTGAATCATAACCTGAGCAAAAGGTTTTACTGTTTTGCATTTTTTTAATGCTGGTTTATAGGAATTAAAATATTTGCTGAAAATAGGCTATATTGCAGGGGCTTTACCTTGGACCCTAAAATGATAGAGCAAAGACTCCATCCATCCATCAGTCCATCCATCTGCTGAGCTCCATCATTCTATGCTTGCCATTTTGCATTTAAATCACTGAAGACAAACCTGATTTTTACGATGCCCTTGCTAATAAATGTGCAAACATGTTTATACATCGGTGCTTTTTTTATTTAATCTAGAGTTCTGCATAATGTATACAGTAAACGTGTAAAGCAGTTCTCTTTTATCATTAATTAGATAGAATAGTCCTAGATGACTGCAGAGACAAACTCTTCCATATAAAACATAAACATAAACTGGTTCTTAAAGAGCCTGTATTCTGTAAATCTTTTGGAATATATTGTTAGGAATTATTAATTAGTTTTTGCTTAATATGCTAACTTCAAGAAGCCAAAGTAGGACCTTTAACATGATGGTATTAGTGCTGCCCTCCTCTGGTTCAGAGGAGAACTGCTTGTTCCAGAGTTGGGGAACTACTAACCTGACTCCGCCAGATGGATTTGCTCTGCATATCCATCTGGAAACCTTCCGTTGAAGTAATTTTGGGAAGGGGC
>NW_015151147.1:64777-67352 GCF_000732505.1 Cyprinodon variegatus | reverse complement strand
TGGGAACAATCAAGCTTCTTTGCCACTAAAATTACTGGGTTTTTCGAACATGGGTCAACCCGCTCAGATACAACATTTGGCTCGCTTCGTATTTGAGGAAAAAAAGCCGGGTTTGACCCCTGCTGCTAAGCAGCGTAGCCCCTGTCCCCCTGCAGCTACGTGTTTTTTTATTCTTTTTTCCATCTGAACCTCCCTCCCCAGTGCTGCTTCCTGTAGTGGAGTTGTTTCGGCTATTTATATCAGAAGCGACTGGCAGGGTGTGTTGATGTCTGTTTGTTGCGCTCAATTGTGTGACGTAAATTAGCGGGACGACCCGGGTCTGATGTTTATTCCTTCTGATAGGAGGCAAGGTGTTTGAAAGCAACTTTAACGCAGGTTGTTTGCAGTCGTTTGACCCAGGTTGACATTCCCACTGCCATTAAAAGCCAATTGGTTTAGGTTTAAACAGGTTCTTTGTCCAGTGGGAAAGTATGAAGTGTCGACTGCTGGACCGCTGACTGGACCGGACCTCAGCAGAGAGCCATGGCCACTCATCCTCAGTCGGAGGAGAGGGGCTTGGGGCCAGTAACAAACATCCCAACTCTCCCGAAAGTTCTGGGAGTCTCCTTGATATAGATAGTTGTTAATGGAAGCAATTCGGATAAATTATCCTGGATATTAGACTGTTCGAGGTGGTGTTTTTAATGCAAGGTGAGAGCATGCAGGCAATACAAATAATTCGTGCATCATTACTTAGAATTACTTCAATTGTGCAGGCACAACAAGAGACAGCGGGGTGTGGGGAAGAGGTTGCTTGTGAAACCTGTGCGTATCTCTCCAAAGCGATGCTCTGTTCAACCCGTGTTCCAGGTGACTGGTTGTCAGAGAGTACGCTGATTGGATTAGTCAGAAAAATAAGCCAATAAGTTTCGGTTTACTCTCTGACGGTCACCTAGTTACTACTTAAAGCTGTGCATCCTGTGAAATAGGTTGAATCCTCATTGACTCATTTTACAGTGTGTATGCATGGGGCCATGTGCGGGCCGGTTGTCTTCGGCGGTGGCCGAGGGTTGGGGCGTATGGGGGTTGACCGAAATTTTTAAAAACCCCCCCAGACATTTTTTAAGGTATGAAAAGTAGGACATGTCTGGGAAAAATAGGACGTCTGGTCACCCTACCATATCAACAACTTGATGTTTCAATGAGTGAGTGCTTGTTGCTATGATGCGTCTTTGCTCAGCAGTTTCGCTCATTGTAAACCAACCAATCAGAGCGCAGCTCATCTAAATACTCATGAGCATACCATAAAAGGAAGAGGCTTTTAACCAGGCTTGCATTAGGGCTCATAGAACAGCAAATATGCCATTTTTAGCCCAACCAATGTTACAAAACCTATTCAGAGACCTTAATGACCAAATACCCTTTAGAATCATTCTATGAGAACTTTAATATTGTCATTAAAAGTTACATTGTTTTGTTATTCTCTTCTCTGCTGTTATTCTATTCCAAAAAATATATTGAATTGTATTTGATTGAGTAGTATTTCAGCTTGGAATGGGTTAAAACTAATCAGAAGTTTTTATGCAGCTCTATAATACTTACATAAATGTCTGTTTTGGGTTAATATTTGAAACCAGCGATGAACACAGGTGCATGTTTACCAAACACTTTAGAGCTGCTATAAACGGAACAGTAATTAGAGAATAATTTGTTACCTCAGAAGGGGAGCGGCGTTCTTTCAGCCAAACATCCATGAAAACCAACTGGTATTTTATTTTATAAACTAGTCTGTAATTCGTTTGTAAGTCTGTTAACGACGACTTACCCTGATGCGTGTCACCGACTGCACCGCCTGCTCATTCTCTTGAAGGGAGCCCACGTACATATCTTTCTGAAAGAGCGGTGCGTTGTCGTTGACGTCCAGCACATTTACTCGGATCCTTCCCGTCGTTTCTTCCCCCCCACCGTCCCTTGCCAGCACGGTAAGAGTGAAGCGACGCATTAACTCATAGTCGAGGCTGGCCTGTAGAATAACCCAGCCTGTTTCATCATCCAGTGAAAACCTACATGAGAAAAAAAACAACAGTCAAAATGAGAGAATAATCCTCCGTCCTGCACATAGCTTAGAGTTATTTTATGGCACTTAGCTCAATATTGGACAGAATGTAATGATTAAACTCTACCAGAGTTGCATCATTAAGTAACAAATAACTGGAAATATTTCTAAAATTAGAAATGTATTCAAATTTATTGTGGATTAAAATATATTTGGTAAAAATATGCACATACACTGGAAAAAATGTCTTAAATTAAGTGTATTTACCCTTAATTTGAGTAGGTAATTGAGATGGTTTGCCAATATAATGAGTATTTTTACTCTTACAAAAAGATAATTAGATAATATGCACTTTAAATAAGACAATGCATTTGAGTTTTCTTATTTTAAGTGTAAATTGTCTTGTTCCATTGGCAAAATGTCTCTTTTACCTCCTCAATCCAAGAACAAATGCACTTATTTTAAGAAAAAATGACTTATCTAGATTTCTATTTTTTTCCAGTGTAAAAGGTACACTGGAAAAACGATGTACAAATAAGT
>NW_015151147.1:63009-64262 GCF_000732505.1 Cyprinodon variegatus | reverse complement strand
CAAATACACTTATTTTAAGAAAAGATGACTAATTTAGATTTCGATTTTTTCCAGTGTATAGTGGAGGATTTTCTCAAATTTTTCAAAAGACCCATCCTCTCCACAACCCTGTAGCCCAGCAGTGGGCAATTCCAGTTCCTGAGGGCCGGTATCCTGCAACTTTTAGATGTGACTCTGGTTCAACACACCTGAATCAAGTAATTAGATTATTGAGAGGACTGAAGGAACTGACTGCATACTGAGGAGGCAAGTCAGCCCTTTAATTCAGGTGTGTTGGACCAAGGATGGTTGTAAAAGTTGCAGGATACCGGCCCTCAGGAACTGGAATTGCCCACCCCTGCTGTAGCCGCTCCACAGAGTGAACGCCTATTAAATGTGTGCAAGAGCACGCCTGAGCACATTTGTACTCGTGCACGCTCTGTTTAAAAGTTGCTGTTTGCATCGCTCATGCAAGCTTATTTTCCAAAAGAAGATTTGCAATTTTTCAATGTCAGGCTCACAACTTGTAGGTCAAAATGGAAACGAGCACATAGGATGGCCTTACGTAAACATATCACCAGAATGATTGACAATTAGGAGGACCACTTATTTTGATGATCCATCCAGAAAAACAAAATTCTCCACTATGCCTTTAAGACTCATATGTACCCATACATCCCTTGATTCCTAAATAAATGTTCTTTTTGGAAAGGGGTAAAATTTTTTGTAGCCTTAAACTTCTGCTATAATTTGCAGAATTGGTTGGAGTTGGCTATAGATGGTCTGCAAGTTGGGTTTACCGTTTTGCACATTTGTGAAGTATGACTGAAAAAAAGGTTTTATAAAGGTTCTAAGATGACAAACAGAAGCGTAACCATAGCAAAATAAAAAGTATTGTTATCCAATAAAGCAAAAGAAAACATTTTGTGAATTTTACCGTCTGCTGTGATTAAATAAAATCTTTAAAGAACTAAGAGAACACGATGTGGTAATAATCACAAATTGTTTCTGAAGCTAAGCTGTTTGTCAGAAATAGTGTCTGTCAGTTAAACAGGTCCAAAACCTATCATTGCATTTTATAGCTGTACACTTTTATGGAGTATTTCATGTGTGTTAGAATGTGTTTTAGCTTACTGGTCTGGCTCGTCGCTAAAGTAGTAACGGACAATCCCAAACGGGCCTGCATCTCCATCTGTGGCCTGGAAGGAAAATATTAGAGGAAAAAATCATTAGATCCTGCAAAATATGCCTCCTTAAAAAAAAAAAAAAAAAAA
>NW_015151147.1:58167-60722 GCF_000732505.1 Cyprinodon variegatus | reverse complement strand
TGGATGGATGGATGGATGGATGGATGGATGGATGGATGGATGGATGGATGGATGGATGGATGGATGGATGAATACAAAATCCTTTGGATGAGCAGAAAGTCAAAGACAACCTATTGACTACTGGAAATGTTACAAAACTATATGGAAATCCAACCACTGGCCTACAGTATCTTTATTTCCTCTCCCAATGTTTATCCGCTGGAAGCTACCAGAATCTAACCGTAATCTGCATAACATCATGGCTTTATAAACAGTTTAGGAAAGACTTCCTGCCATTTCCTGTCTCTCCTGCTGGAAGTGTCCTAATTTCACCTCCTAAAAGGAAAAAACAAACACAGTTCAACCCTAAAATTTCAGCAGTGATGCTGATTGGATTGTGGTCATAAAATATTTCAATTACTCATAAGTGATGAAGAACACTTTTACTGTAAACATGGCCTGAAGCTAGTTGAATATTTATTTTCTTTAGTAAGCTAAATCTGTTTCTCATCAGGCTCCAAACCTGTAACCTAGAATTTTTGTTCTGTGAAAGTCGAAATTAAGATGTGCATCAAATATTTAATTTTTTAAAGCATTCCATTTTAGTGGTGTTTGTTTACCTCTAGTGGACTTTATTTAAGTTACAGACAGGAAACAGGATTATAGAAAGGAGGAAGACATGCGGCAAAGGTCACCAACCAGTGACCGCCGCATTGATGACCATGGCCTCTACACATGGGTCCTGCACTTAACCCCAAAACTGCCGCCACGCCCCAAACATGAAGCTTAAATCCCTTTCAACACTTCTACAGTTCTGTAAATGTCCTGACTGAGCCAGAAAAGTGCTTTACACACTGAATAACTTTGAGATTCAATAAAATTAACACAAGTTTAGCAACAAATTTAGAAACACGTGTTTTTGATAGCTCAATTAAAGCTGACATGCTCCTGCCTTATTTCGGTCGTGCTATTCCTCTGCATACATTTGCGCCACTGTGAGTCTGCGCTGCTGTAGCTCTGAATAAAAATCATCTGTCATGAATGTCTTTTGCTCTGTTTCTTAAATTTCTCGCTCTAACAGCTGTCTGCCACTGTACGATAAAACATGAAAGCCTGGCTTCACTTTCTGGAGGTGTTGATTGGATTAAGTCTGATGGGAAAAGTGATATATTCTTACCACGAGACCAACCGCTGCCTTGAAAACGGCAACAACTGCCGTCGTGTTTTAAGGGATGAAAGAAAAAGAGCATGTAAAGAGCAACACTCAGGAACAGCGTACTTTTTAAAATGCCACATTAGCACAATTTGTCTGAAACAGAAACACTCCTGTTTATGGCATGCGTGTGCGCAGGGCCATGAGTGCTGATGGATCGCAGCAGGAGAGGCCGTTGTAATAGAGTTTCACTTCGGTGGCTCCGGAGTCAGTTTAAGGGCCAAACTTGAACGTGTCTGTTGTCCCTTCTGTCAACCACCATACTGCTCTCAGTGATTCAGTGGCGGCAGAGCGTACGCTGTGAGCTCGTGAATGGGAGAGGGTAAAGGCTTTCCTTACATTTCTGTTTTAGGAAACATGTTCACTTATTAACTGCTACTTTTTAAGGACCACACCCATCCTTAGACATTTATAACATCTTCTAATAACAAGATTCTACAAGATTTTTTATGTTTATGGTCTTTTTTTCCCCCTAGGATCCTGTTACTGAATTTAGAATGATGACCTTATTGTTAATATGGTAAAAATACAACAATAATAAAAAATACTAAACTTTTTTATTTTAAACTGTACATATATATATGTACAGTTAAAAAAAAAAAAAGTTTAGTATTTTTTTTATTATTTTTTATTATTGTTGTATTTGTACCATCTTAAAAAAAAGTCAGCATTCTAAAAAAAAGTAATATCTCTCCAGAAATAAGTATCCTAGAAAAAAAAAAAATAATAATAATTTTTCTTTTTTATGTTCTATATATATATATGAATTAATTTATTGGATTAATCCTTTATTGAGATAATTGATTAACCATTAACTGGTGTATAGACACTCTAAAACAGGGGTAAACAATTAATAATCAGCGGGGTCCGAATATAGAAAATCATCAACCAGTAAAGGTCTGGAGATATTTTTAATTATAATCTGATACTTTAAACATAATTTAACACTGAAATAAAATGAGTTTTTTATGCATCCATGTTATACACTTACTTTTTAAATAAGAAAATATAAAAAAAAAAATTAAATTATTCCATTGTAAAATCTAAAATATTTTTAAAGTAGCTAACAACAATTGTTCAGTTTGGTATAAGGACTATTTCCTGATTCCCATATTTTCTCAAACCCCTGAACTGATTGTTTGTTATTTTCTTTCTTTTCTCTGTCTTAATGTTGGCAGTGGGCTTTAGGCTGCCCTGCAAGGCTTTAAACCTGGGTTTAAATGGAGACTAAGCCATTCTCAAGCACATATCAAGGTGCTCATTTTGAGCCTGGATCCAGATTTATTGTTGATTCTGTTCATGGTGGAGAATCCTGCTTCACAGCAGCAGGTTGAGCCAAACATCCTCTAAATGTGCAGGGTCA
>NW_015151147.1:53287-55511 GCF_000732505.1 Cyprinodon variegatus | reverse complement strand
CAGACTGATCTGCGAGTGAAACCTTGAAAGCTCGCGAGATCAGGATGGTCTCATGAGGCTAGACCAATACATGCCTGCATAAAACAGCAAATGTTTCTGTCTCACCTTTACCGACAGCACAGGCCTGAAAGACATTCACCTGCTAGATAGAGAGAAACCAGACACTAAAGTGGAGTTTAATTCCTCAAGGTCAAGAAGCAGATCAGGGATTATTTTGCAAATCAATGAATATGTTGATCATTTTTTCAATTAATCGATTAATAATCGGATAGCCAAAGATTCCTTAAACCAGGTGAAACTAAAACTTTTCCACTTGAGGAGTTCTGGATAGAGCATATTAAAAGATGAGAATTATTAATATTTATATATATATTTTTTTACAATTGTGTTACAATAATTGCTTTAAGTTGGTCGCTCTGTCAGCTAAAGGCTTGTTTTAGAGTCTCTATACTCCAGTTAACAATTAATCTATTACTAAACTAGTTGACGATTATTTCTGTAATCTGTTAATCCGATTATTTTTTCAGCCTTACTGCAGACACAGCAGCTGGTCTTTCTAAGTGAACAGAATGCTAAGTTTAGTGCTACATATCATCTTACACTCCTCTCTACAGGCAAGTATGACATATATGAAATTACACATGTAAATCCAAAAAAGCAACTTGAGATTAGCAGGTCATAAAAACAGTACATTGTGTTCAATCTATGTTGGCGCAACATATTTGTTTCCATCATAAAAACTGATATGTAACTGTTAGTTACTGTGGTTCAGGCCCAGTTTCACCAAAATCCAGAATTTTCTTCAATATTGTGATCAATACATCTATTAATAATCAATGAATCTCTATTATGACTCAGAACTTTGCTTTAAGAGAAAGCCAAACATTGCAAGATGCACAGTTTTCTTTATGACACATGAGCGACGGGAAAGGAGACGGGAACAAATGGATAACAGAGAATAACTCAGAAAATACAACACTGCTTAAATATAGAAAACGACCAGAAAAACTAGAAAAACACAAGAATGACACAAAATGGAAATGAAACCCAGAAAACAGAGAATGACATAAATCAAATTGTAACTGAAAACTCAAAAAGAAAACAGAAAAAAAGTCCAGAAAGGGCAGAATTATGATAGAGAGCTGGAGATCATTAACAATTATTAACAATCCATTAGCAAAGTTCCTGAAGCAGCGTCCTTCCTTCTGTAGAGCTGAACATTAGCTGACCGTTGGCTCTGCAGAAAGCTCGCCAGCATCCTCTGTTACAGACGCTCTGGCCTAAAGCAACACAACCAGTTTATATAGAAAAACTGCAACCAGATCATGCACAAGTAAAACTAATGGTAAAATATCCATTGCACTTAGTGCACTTTAACCCTATAATGCCAAATGTATCATATTTGATACATACGGTTTCTGAAATGTTTTGCGTCTGACACCTTTAGCATAATTTAATGGTAAAAACTTTGCTCAAAATCCTATTGTACACAATCAGATACACCTGATAACAGCCAGTAGAAGACTACCAAAAAATTACTTTGACTCATCGCATAGTAATAAATTATTAATATCAAACATTTATTTTAGTTTTTTCTTTATACATATTTTGTTAAAAGGCCAAATAAGGACCTCAAACCAAAAAAAAAGTAATTTTCTGTTTTGTTTTATTCTTGGATCGGGCTTTAAAGGGTTAATTTAAGAAATGCTTAATCATTAAAAATAATACTACAAGTTTAACCTCGTATGGATCCAATCTGGAATGTTAGTTAAACTTTACATAAAATGTGAAAGTATTTGTCATTTTTTTCTTATTATATGTTTGTTTAAACCCATATTAGTTTAATTTAGTTCCCTCAAAAAGAAGGAACAAAAATCCTGTAGATTTCCAGTATGGAGGTATTAATTTCACAGTCACACTGGTTTTTATTGATTAAATATTTTCAGAATTGATTTTGAGTCCCTGAATCTGATCAGATCGTTCAAAATGAACTAAAATCATCCGTGAATCATATCAGAAACCATGAATTGAGATATTAATCGAATCATTGATAAAATTAATAATTACATCCCTGTTTAATTATATAGCTGTTTTAGTGCAATATATCATGACTTGGAGAATAGCGCGTTGTGACAAACACCAGATACAGCACTGGGACTTGATCAACAGCCGATACCCAGAGATGGGAAGTAACGAAGTACAAATACTTCGTTACTGTACTCAA
>NW_015151147.1:47245-52873 GCF_000732505.1 Cyprinodon variegatus | reverse complement strand
TAAAATGTAGGCAACGGCATGAAAAAAGTGGTGTCTACTTTTACTTGTATACTTTAAGTAAATTAACAAGCCTGTACTTTTTTTTACCTTTACTTGAGTAAAGAAGTTTAATCAGTACTTCCACTTTTACCAGAGTATTTTTTAACAAAAGTATCTGTACTTTTACTCAAGTACGGAAAGTGAGTACTTTTGCCATCTCTGCCGATACCGCACCGTGACGTCACAAACCAGTAGGTGGCAGTGACAAACATGGATTACTCTTAATTCATTTTTTGACCTGGATGACTGAGAATCTTCATCAGCATACTCTTAACTAAAAACACTTTTATTTCATTTATTGAACAGTGTGTAATAATTTCATATTTTAAGTACTTTCTGAAGTTTGAATTCTGAATATGACCAGACTTCTCCTTTAAACCCTGGTTTGTCTACCAAGGATGATACCTATAAACCAACAACCTTTAATTTGGTCTTAAAATAACAATTTCATTAATTTAAAGTGTAATTATTTCTTTAGACATTCATTATTAACTAATAAATAGACAAGCTTATTTAATGCACATAATGATGAAGCTGTTATGAGAATCTTCTCTACGGTAAGAAGAAAATCAGGTAGCAGAAAATCGGCACTCAGAAACTAAACAAAGTTTTTAAGAAGGTTCTGCACAGAAAGCCACACGAGTGCTGATTGCCAATATAAACTCTGCAAACCCCAGGGTCCTCAGGCAGTAACTACAAAAGAGAAATTAGTTCTCAGTTGACCAGTTTGGCTAAATGATGTGTTTCTTCCCATCAGAGAGGTGAAGCCAGCAGGCAAACTGCAATGTGTGTACATGTGTGTGAGCGAGAGAGAGCTTCTGTAGATGTTGACATCTGAAACGGATTCACATAAACAGAGATATGAGTAGAAAATATATTAAACACTCAGATGTAGACGAATCTCCCAGAAAGACCAGGTGAATCTACGGAGAAGAAGCTACAGCAGCAGATTATCCTTCATCTCATAGACTGGGAGCCGGGTTAAAGCTGCACATGCTTTTCTATCTTCTGCGAGACTGAATTTGAATTGATTGGCTCCTAAAATTGCTTTTTTTTCTGCAGGAGCTTTGAGAAGTGCAGAAAAGGAAACCAATTACTTGCTGTCAAAATATGCTGTCAAAATACAGATGACCCGAAGTCCAAACGCAGAACACCAAACAGCCCCTCTGTCTCAGTTTTGCACATCTAAACACAGCCGCAGGGATAACAAACAAGCACACAGTGAAGATTTACAGTTGCTGACATGCCGAGTGATAGTCAATGATAAAGGCTTGTCAGGTTATCTCTCATCTAACCTGTTAGATTTTTTTCTTCTTCAAATGTTTGAGTCTTCCTCTCATTTTATTTATCCACAGTAAGGTAGAGTAAAAAAATACTGAAACCAGAGGAGACATTTTTTGTCAATATCTGATTAAAAAATAGGTCCAAGAATTTTAATGGGAATATAACAATAATTAATGTTGAAATCATAGGTGAAATTATATTTCTAGGAGCAATCGTTGATGATAAAGTAAGCTAGAAATCACATATAAATACATTTAAATCTAAAATGTCAAAATTTATTGAAATTATGTATAAAACAAAGTATTTCCTTTCCTTTATAGTATTCATTTAATGCTCCACACTGCAAAAAATGGAAATCTAAGTAAGTCATTTTTTCTTAAAATAAATGAATTTTTTCTCAAATTGAGGACAAAAGTGAGACACTTTGCCAATGGAACAAGACAATTTACATTTAAAATAAGAAAAAACTATTGCAATGTCTTATTTCAAGTTCATATTATCTAATTATCTCATTTTAAGAGTAAAGATACTAATTTCACTGGCAAATCATCTTATTTATCTACTCAAATTAAGGGTAAATACACTTAATTTAAGAAATTTTTACTTATTTCTAGATCGTTTTTGCAGTGCATAAATTATACATTTTGTTGTGTGGTTATAGAAATAGAAATAATACAAATTTAACATTTTTATTACAAATAAATTTATACGAATTATCGGTCACAAACCTTAGCGTGAACCAATTAATTGTTTTTCTTTCTTTTTTCTAAACATACTAACATGCAACGTTTTTGGGGATTATTTTAAGATACAAATCATGAAAAAAGCAAAAAAAACAAACTTCTACAAAATCATTTCCAGAACATGTTCAAAATAAAGGAATCTTGAAATGGCTTTAGAGGAACTTTATTATTTGATAAACAAAAGACTCGGAACTACAGTAAAGTATCACCGTATTCCTGTTCAATACGGAATACATTTTGAATAGTATTCCTAAAAATCCAAAATATAGTACTATTCTATACTCTAAAAATCTTTAAAGGAAAAGTCTGGTCATAATTCTAACTTTTGAAAGTACTTTAAATATGAAATTATTACATGCTGTTTAATAAATAAGTGTTTTTAATTAAGAGTAATTTTCATTTAAATGTAAACTACTGCCACCTACTGGTTTGTGACGTGACGGTGCGGTATCGGCTGTTGATCAAGTCCCAGTGCTGTATCTGGTTTTTATTTATCATCATTTATTGAAAAGTATGTAATAATTTCATACTTAAAGTACTTTTAGAAGTTTGTATTAAGAATGTGACCAGACTTTTCCTTTAGAGCCGGGCATACACCACGACTTTTTGCCCTTTTTCGGGCCAATTCTCCAATCGTGCGAGAATTTATCGATCGGGCAGACTTTTAGCCTGATCCTGCGTTGTGCATCAAGGAATCTTGATATGGCTTTAGAGGAACTTTATTATTTGATAAACAAAAGACTCGGAACTACAGTAAAGTATCAACGTATTCCTGTTCAATACGGAATACATTTTGAATAGTATTCCTAAAAATCCAAAATATAGTACTATTCTATACTCTAAAAATCTTTAAAGGAAAAGTCTGGTCATAATTCTAACTTTTGAAAGTACTTTAAATATGAAATTATTACATGCTGTTTAATAAATAAGTGTTTTTAATTAAGAGTAATTTTCATTTAAATGTAAACTACTGCCACCTACTGGTTTGTGACGTGACGGTGCGGTATCGGCTGTTGATCAAGTCCCAGTGCTGTATCTGGTTTTTATTTATCATCATTTATTGAAAAGTATGTAATAATTTCATACTTAAAGTACTTTCAGAAGTTTGTTTTTAGAATGTGACCAGACTTTTCCTTTAGAGCCGGGCATACAC
This sequence comes from Cyprinodon variegatus, assembly GCF_000732505.1. Classification (NCBI taxonomy): domain Eukaryota; kingdom Metazoa; phylum Chordata; class Actinopteri; order Cyprinodontiformes; family Cyprinodontidae; genus Cyprinodon; species Cyprinodon variegatus. Next base: position 49,654 of record NW_015151147.1, on the reverse strand, counting down.
CACGACTTTTTGCCCTTTTTCGGGCCAATTCTCCAATCGTGCGAGAATTTATCGATCGGGCAGACTTTTAGCCTGATCCTGCGTTGTGCATCAAGGAATCTTGATATGGCTTTAGAGGAACTTTATTATTTGATAAACAAAAGACTCGGAACTACAGTAAAGTATCAACGTATTCCTGTTCAATACGGAATACATTTTGAATAGTATTCCTAAAAATCCAAAATATAGTACTATTCTATACTCTAAAAATCTTTAAAGGAAAAGTCTGGTCATAATTCTAACTTTTGAAAGTACTTTAAATATGAAATTATTACATGCTGTTTAATAAATAAGTGTTTTTAATTAAGAGTAATTTTCATTTAAATGTAAACTACTGCCACCTACTGGTTTGTGACGTGACGGTGCGGTATCGGCTGTTGATCAAGTCCCAGTGCTGTATCTGGTTTTTATTTATCATCATTTATTGAAAAGTATGTAATAATTTCATACTTAAAGTACTTTCAGAAGTTTGTATTTAGAATGTGACCAGACTTTTCCTTTAGAGCCGGGCATACACCACGATTTTTTGCCCTTTTCGAGCCAATTCTCCAATCGTGCGAGAATTTAATGATGGGCAGACTTTCAGCCTGATCCTGCGTTGTGCATCGTGTAGCATACAGGGGGACAGACTCTCACGACCACCTTCCAATCAGGAATCGTAAGGTAATATTTGAAATTCAGTCGGCCGTTGTGGGGAAATTCCCAAGGCAGCGTGTTTCTCTCCAGTGAGCTTCATATTTCTCTTCTACTCGTTTGGCTTCCGGATAGACGAGTCAGAGTAGCGCCATCTCACTGCGGAGCTGAGTCCCACCTGGTTTACCTTCACTCTACCTGCTCACGCTGTAGACGTACAGTGTGAGCAGGTAGATCGCATCAGAGCGTCGGGTCGCACAGTGTGAGAACAAACATTGTGAGCTGTGAAAGCGACGTGCAATGAACGAACAAACATGAGTCTATTTATTCTTGTAAATAGCACATTTTTGATTGATATGTGATTATTTAAAATGGTTCCCTTAACTCTTTATTGTGCACTCATTGAAATACTTTGAAAATCTAAATTCCAAGTCAAGAGTGTTATTTCAGGAAAGAACTCAATACTTTTGTAAAATTAAAAAATATGCATTTTTTGATAACAAAAATCAAGGTCAATCTAATAACAAGAAACAGACACTTGCCCTATTAAGAAAAATATAAGTGCTTCCATAAGATTTCATAAAAACACTCACAGATTGAAAAAAAAACTTTTTTTTTTACAAAATAAACTTAGATTATCAATGCTGATACAGGCACTTACATATTTTACTTTTTGACTTAGCTTATTATTTTTTAAATTTACTTTTTAACTTTCCAATTAGCTTTTTTACATTTTTTTTCTTACCTTGTGAAAGTTTCTTTTTTCAGCTTAATTTTACAGTAAGTAATATATCATTCAAGGGCTCATCTAATTGGTCAAAATCCAAAATAACATGTAGAGCCATGTAGCAGCATCTTTACAAACGGCTAAAGCAAAACAATGACACAATTACAACTACAAGTGATAATGTTGAAAACCTTTGGTTGAGACTTCTAAAACACTTTAATCCCCATTTCTGTAGGCGCCACTGATCACTGGTCACATTGTCATTCACACTAACTGAATCCCATCACTTGAGTACAGAGCAGCTGCACATAGCTGACTCATTTAGCATGTTTTGCTTTTCTTTTACTGTTGACTCCTTCCTGTAGTGGTGAAAGGGAGCGTGCATTTATAACTGTTCAGTTTCTCTAAAGCATTAACGAGCAGTAGGGGTGCTCAAAGCAAACGCGTTCTGGTGACAAGATTGAGCCGCCTGTTTCTATTATCTCCAGACCACCCCGATAACAGACACGGCAGATATGAGCTGAACACTTTTTAACAATGGCTCCAACAAAGTGGCAAGAATATCTTCACAGTCGCGGCAGCTACAGAGATTAATTTGTTTCATTATTCCAGTCACACACCAAACTCCTGTAAAGACCTTCTATAATGCGGGAAGAGGCTGCAGAAACTTCCAAGTTTCTCACATAGGACCTAAAGTGCTGAACATCAAGAAAGCCCATCAGAGGATGTACTTCCTGCAGCAGCTGAAAAAATTCAACCTGCCAAGCACAATGATGGTGCACTTCTACTCCTCCATCATTGAATCCACTGGGATTTAGGTATTCCGGCCCCATTCCGGATTTCCAGCTCATAGCGATTGCCCGCGGGTAAAAAAAAAAAAAAATCACTCAAAAATAAATGGACGATAAATCAAAAAAAGAAATTTTGTCAGCCAATGGTAGCAAAGGAACGTTGTGTAAAAAACACTATTAGCCAATCAGAAGAAGAAGGGGGCGGGTCTTAGGAAAGCG
>NW_015151147.1:41871-42758 GCF_000732505.1 Cyprinodon variegatus | reverse complement strand
AAGCGCGTACTTCCACCCCTCGTTTCTTGCTCAAGTCGCCAGATAGATTGTGGTACAGTGCTGAAGTTCTACACGGAAAGTCAGCTTGCGCCGTTTACGGCTCCATTCAACAAAGAGACATGTTAAAAATAAAAAAATAAATTAATTAAATGTTGTGTTTGGAGAGAAGGACGATAGAAAGAACAGAAAAGGTGCTACGCAAATATGAATTAGACCCTGGTCAACAAGCTGCTGTTCCTGCAGCAATGCACACTAACGTTTGCCGTGTGCTACGGCAACAGCTGATGTACCAGCGTCAATAACTTAAAAATAAGGGTTTGTGCTTCCGTTGCCGAACACAACCTCTCATTCATACTAGATATAGACAGTGATGGAAGTAACGGCGTTGAAAGTAACTAACGCCGCCACCTTTTTTTAGTAACGAGTAATCAAAATGATTACTCTTACTGTAACTATAACGCAGTTACAATTGTTGACACCCCGTTACTGCACGTTACTCAGGTCGCACAATTAACCTTTTTTCATGATAGGACTCGTGCGCGCGTCATGAGAGAGGGGAGGATGGAGAGTGAGGAGGACTCCAGCGGCAAAACGGCGCTTTCCAGATGGAAATACTGGAGTTACGTCGAGCTGCGATTCCCCATCAGAGACGAATTCCCCTGCATCTCCGCACAGAGCGGCGGCACGATTCACCGCACAAGCGACAGGAAACGCGCATGCTCGCTAAAGGCGCGTAACAGCCGCCCTGTGCTTGTTCCACAGGGTAACTATGGAGAGCGTGAACGATCATTAGCCTATATGGAGAAAGAGAGAAGGATGGATGGATGGATGGATGGATGGATGGATGGATGGATGGATGGATGGATGGATGGATGGATGGATGGATG
>NW_015151147.1:38785-41066 GCF_000732505.1 Cyprinodon variegatus | reverse complement strand
GATGGATGGATGGATGGATGGATGGATGGATGGATGGATGGATGGATGGATGGATGGATGGATGGATGGATGGATGGATGGATGGATGGATATAGCTACATGTTGCAGTATCTATAACAACCCAAACACAGGATTTCAGAATTATACATCCCTAGTTATTAATTTCATACACTCGCAAAAGTAATGCAATAGTTACTTTTACTAGTAACTAGTTACTTTTATTGTGGAGTAACTCAGTTACTAACTCAATTACTTTTTGGGAGAAGTAACTAGTAACTATAACTAATTACTTTTTCAAAGTAACGTGCCCAACACTGGATATAGATGCACTTTTGCCATCTTCTGGCCGTTTTTGGTATTGGATTTTCAAAAGTCACATTTAGTCTTCAATCATTCATGCAATATATGTATATACATATTTACATATATGAGTTCCTTGCCTGTGTCGAAAAAGTTCAGGCTCAGGATTTTTTTTTTGCTTTAATCCCTAAATCCATCCCCACCTCCTGCATCACCATCTAATAGGCTGGTGCCACCGCTAAGGACAGACTGCAGTGTGTCATCCGGTCTGCAGTGGTGATTGTCTGCAATCCTCCATCTCTCCAGGATCTGTACGCCTCCAGGACTCTGAGGCGGGTAGGGAAGATTGTGGCTGATCCCTCGCACGCAAGCCACAAACTCACGCCACAAGAACAGTTTCTTCCCAGCCTTATCAACAAGACGCAGAGACCCCCGTGACACTGACACTGCATCTTTCCCTCCCCGTTCAGGACCTAGAAGCTACACCACCGTAGCATCTTCAGATCTCCTGTGCTACATTAACGCACACTGTATACTGTTTATATTGTGTGTCTGTGCCTGTTTGGGTGCAGTTTAGGTTGTGCTCTCTCTCTCTCTCTCTCTGATAGTTGTGGCTTGGGTGGAGCTGGCTGCATACACCTGAGACTGATCTTCATCTGGAGCCATATTTAAAGCCTGGCTTACTGTGTGCTCACTGCCTGATGGTCACCGTTAGTTGGTAGATGTGCCAACTTCTCTCCCTTGTGGGAGTAATTACTTCAGCTTTTGAAATTGTAAATATTAATCTTACCTGTGCTCTGTCTACCTAGGATCCTGCTCTAAATCAGTCTGCAGCTACCAAGCCACACCACCCTCCTCCCTCTTCTCCAGCTGCTGCAGAGAGCTTACCTTCCACCTCAAACTGCCCCCTCTTCCAGAGACGCCTTCCTTCCCTGTCTGCCTGTGAACCAAAAATAAACTTTGCTCCTTTCGCCCGGCTGTCTGCAATCCGGGTTCAGCACCTAGCTCCCCACATATATAATATACAGCTATATAATGTATATTATATACAGTATGTTGTATGTTTTATATTTTATATAGCTATAGAAATTTTTTTTCAGTATCTATATCTAATTTGTCTGCACCATCAACACCAATTCAATTTCCTTGAAAGTGCAAACCTGCTCGGGAATAAATCTGATCTGAAACTTCCTATCTAACTAAATGAGAGGGATGGGAAAAACAAACAATGGTTAGAAGACATACTTTAAGATTCTCCTTAAGAAGAAAAACATTTGCAACTTTAAAACTGTCCTTTTCTTAGAACCTTGGTTTACTTTCACTCTAATGGCCATGCTGTAAAAGGCTCTAAAGCCACTTCAGAACAATTTGAACTCCATTACTCTTAGTGGAGCAAGATTATTAACACAGGAAAAGCATTTAAGACAAGCACCATTTTTCCTAGCAGCAGGTGTATTAGGAAATTAATCCCAAGGTCAGACTGTTCGATGTTTAAATAAAACCCCATTGCTTGAAATTAGACTCTAAAGGGAATTAAAGTTCAAGAAAGCCCAACAAAAAATGACTGTGATAACCTGATGGTTAGTTGTTGACTTATCAAAGGACCCACTTAGACTATTCATCCAGGAGACCAAATAAGAACTATAAGGACATAACTACATTACACTTAAAGAACCTCAGATAGAAAGAAAACTGTAAAATTATTTGAAAAATCCCTAAAATACACTGTTAACAAAAGAAACCAAATAATTGTTTCAAAGCTGGCAGGAAAACATAAAGATCCTTAAGACTTTGGGGTAAATATCGGGTCAACTGATGAAACTTTTTGGAAGGTGAGGCTCCCTTTACATTAGTGGAAAACTAAACTAGCATCCCAGTGAAAAAGAACATCAAACCAGCAGCCAAACACCAGGGTTCCTACAGCATAAGGCGAGTTAAATTCAAGACTTTTTAATGCCACTTGGAATAAAAATTTAAGACC
>NW_015151147.1:35115-37835 GCF_000732505.1 Cyprinodon variegatus | reverse complement strand
CAAGCATACATTTTTCTTATTACCTTGAGGAAAATATCCAGCCACCAGTTTATGTCTTTAAACTTCAAAGCACAAGTTCACCTCTGAGTGTTTAGGGATGGGAAAAGAAAGGGGCTGTGGATCTGCCAAGTAAGTCCAACTGAGATCCTGTTGTGTGACAAAGCCTTCGTTTATAGATGTCTGAGCTCCGCCTATTTTTCATTTTAGTCCTGTTTCTCTGACTGTGACTAACTGGATGTGCTCTTCTTGCTGCCTGGCTGTGTGTTTCCTGGACGGGGCCGCCTGTGGAGCTGGTTGACAAGTTCGTTTTGTATCTCTGCTTCTGTCTCCTTGAACCCCAGTCAGCATCGGCAGATGGCCGCTCACACTGACCCTGGTTCTAATGGAGGTTTCTTCCTGTTAAAAGGGAGTTTTTCCTCTCCACTGTCGCTCCATGCTTCGTGTGAGAGATTGCCTTCCAATTAATGAGTCGATGCAATCAACAGGTTTTCCTTAGATAGAAAACTTTAAATCAATTTAACTGGATGATCTGGTTGAACTGTAAAGTGCCTTTAGATGACATTTTGTGAATTGGCGCTACATAAATAAACTGAATTGACTTAAATTGATTTTTCTTTTATATGCTCTGTCTGACTTTTTCAAAGTGCTGCTTGTGCTAAGTAATGGTAAATGAAAATGTGCATGATCCCTCATTGTTTAAATACATTTTTCAAATAAAGTCTTTCAGGTAATAAAACATAATCCCTCATCTTATTAGAGCTCATTCAGAGTCCACTCTTAAATCTCTGTGGATGTTTAAAGCATAACATACCAATAAACACACCAAACTATGGAGTGGTTTGTTCTATAACTTGGATCCAAAACCACCCCTTCCTACTATAAATATTTACCTGTGAATTTCTCTTTTATTTGGGTCACTTTCCCTCCCAATTGTCATCCTTCTTCTGTTTGAGTGTTCAGACATCAAACCACTGCCCTGTTTCACTGAATGACAGATATTTTCTCCTCTGGTTTCAGAGCATCTGCCTTCGTTCATTTCTTATTAATAGTATAGCCTCACTTCTTGCTTCTCTATTTCACTATTAGATTGCTAATGGTTTTCAGGTATTGCAGCCATTCACCTCATTATAGAGTCCATATGTCTGCTGGGATGACACTTCATCTACCACCACATACCCGACAGGCACTTCCATAAAGAAAATGTGTTTGTAATATTCATAACGCCGAGCGGCGCAGTTTATCCAGGACAACATTCATTCTCAGAGTTGCCATGACGTTTATCAAGCAATATCAGTTACAGCATCATATTTCGATTGAGATCTTTTATCCGTCTGGTGCTGAGCGCAGAACGGACTCTGTGGAGTTGCACTTTTTGTGGAGCTTAAAAAAAAAAAATGATGAATGCTATTTCTACAAGCTTATAAATCACAGAGTGGAGGATGATTCCCGGCTGCCCAGTTCAGACAGACATTTATGGGGTAACATTCACCGCACTAATTATAATTTATGTCCGTTATTCATTATTGCAATTCTCCGCTGCACCTGGTAGCTCAGAGTTTTGGTAAGTAATGGAGTTCTCATTATGTGATTGGGTGCAAGGGTCATAAGACGGGATCCATTCCCACTGATCAGCTAAATCAAACAAGATAACAAGGACATTATTCTGAGCAAAAATACCTCATAGTTCCCACACTATATGTACGAAGCAGCTTTGGTTTGTTTAATCAGACCTGAGCCTTCAAATAAACACTGGACCTTTAGTAGCTTGCAGCTGTGGAACTTAATAAATTATTCCCAATCAAGATAAACAGAAATATGTAAACACATTATTTAAGCCTGAAGCTATAAATATAAAGTAAATGTTAATTTTTTACCGGAATTAACAAATAGGTGGCCTCAAAAGACCAGTGACTGTGGGTTTAATCACTATCGGGCTGCCTAGAGAGAGCATGTTCTGTGTGGAAGTTTAATCTACTTATATTTAATATAAACACAGATTGTCAAACCAAAATCAAATTGACTGACATACTTTCTGTTTTTAAATATTTAGTTTGGGGTAAAAATATAAAAAAGTCCACAAAGCCAAGAGGAAATAAATGCAACTTAAAGAAGCATCTGGATCTGGGATCAGAGGTGAGTCACATATGGGGGCATAGAGGACTTAAAGCACCGTATTAGCTTAGCCCAAAGACTCTTTTGGATTGGGTACTTTGATGGGCGCTGTCCCATTCCTGGTGGCTGCTGGGTCTCCCATAGGCCTCCTGCCCTCGGTCTGACCCTTGAGCTCTTACCCAGGTCCATATTGGGCATTACTGGCCTCCAGTGGAGGCGGCACTATGACCGCTACAGTCGGGCCCTCGGAGATAGGGCCTGTTTGGGGTTTGGGCCCTCAGGTGCTCTAGTCTGCCCTTCTCTGGTGGGTGCAGCCATTCCTAAGTCTGCCTACCGTGTCCCATTGATCCAGTGGACGTTTGGATATCCGGGGCCAGTATTACCTCTTTTTCTATCCAGGGCCCTGTAGGGCGAGTCTGGGGCCACCCACACCTACTATTAGACACATTTTCCTTCTGAAGTAGCTTTGTAAATACATGAGCATTTCCATGCATACACACCACAGTAGTTTGGTCCCAAGTGTTCACAGATACAGCTACAGATATACACTCACCGGCCACTTTATTAGGTACACGTGTCCAACTGCTCGTTAACACTTAATTTCTAAG
>NW_015151147.1:31574-33002 GCF_000732505.1 Cyprinodon variegatus | reverse complement strand
AGTTTAGTTACAGAGCAGCCATGGTTCCACATAAAATCTGTTCTTCAGATTCTATTTTGAGTTTAACGCAACTAAAAGCACAAATCATTTCAGTGAATACTTGAAGTAAGCATGTAGGAGGATTTGGGATTGCACTGAAACATTTAAAGATGTATAATTTTATGCTTAGACTAAATTCATGATGATACATATGACCGGTAAGTGAAAAAAATACATTAGTCATCATTGACAAAAAACAAAACAAAAAACATCCTGTTTCTATGTTAATTATATTTTCTCCTTGATGACACATCTTTCTTAAAAAAGACCAGAATTTTTTTCTAATTCCCTCGTTAAATTATGGATAAGTAAACACTAAACTGGCAGTACTTATACGACTCTGAAAAACTTAAATATTTATCTGCAGTATAACATAACTGCAATAAAACTTGGATTTGTGTCTGTATTTCAGTAATCAAACCAGAAGCATTAACGATATTTGCAGAAAAGCTTGCATTTTCAGGAGCTGTTTTCCTCCACAGAAGCAGCGCAGAGATGATGCCAGAGCAGAGATCTCACACAAAGTGTCTCATCTCATTCTGTTTACAGTCTGCTTGCGCTTGGCTGCCAGCAATCAGGATTCAAAGGCAGGCCACACACCCCGGCATGGGGCCAACATCAGCAAGACGTATTGGGTATTAGGCCATGCAATCTCCATTTCATGAGCACCCAGTCTATAAACACTATTGATTTTCACACCATGCTTTTTGGCACTTGTATCTAGTGGATTGTGAATTGTCACAGAAGTGACTGGTAATGAATAATAATGCAGAGTTATGGGGCAACACTTGGAGATCTTTACCGATATAGTTAAAACATGGCTGCTGCTACTGCCAATAGAAACTGAAAGCTTGAGTACAGAATGAAGTACTTTAAAGATCAGTTTACCTTGTAGAAAGAAAACCAACAAAGTAAAGCCTTGGGGGGAAAAAAGAAAGCTCTCTATGTATTTTTTTTATTAACATCTGCAATATTAGCTGATGTTAAGACAATCACGTAATAGAAATCCAATTTAATGTGTTATTTCTACAATGCTTTTATGGGTTCATTTTCGTTACCAGCAAGCAGGTTTAAATGTACAACAGAAAGATTTAATTTCCAGCTATAAGCGGCAGTTTCAGGATAATCATCAGAATCCTTTATCCTGCCAAAACAATCCTCTGCAAAGGCAAACGGGCGAAAATACTCCAGTGGATTGTACTGAAATGAATGCAATGAATGTCATTAAAATAACCCAGACCAGTTCTCATCTGAGGTAACCTGGATTTAACGGCAGCAAACAATCCAACATGTGCAAAAGTTAAAGGAATAGTACACCCAAAACATGATTAGCCTTCATTTTCTACTCACCCCCATGCTGAACAACACTCTGGAGTACTTTTTTGATAT